>NW_026607691.1:0-98321 GCF_029499605.1 Hyla sarda
CTACTTACTTACGTGGGTATCTTACTAACTTACTTACGTGGGTACTCTTACTACTTACTTACGTGGGTACTCTTACTACTTACTTACGTGGGTACTCTTACTACTTACTTACGTGGGTACTCTTACTACTACTTACGTGGGTACTCTTACTACTTACTTACGTGGGTCTACTACTTACTTACGTGGGGTACTCTTACTACTTACTTACGTGGGGTACTCTTACTACTTACTTACGTGGGTACTCTTACTACTTACTTACGTGGGTACTCTTACTACTTACTTACAGTGGGGACTCCTTACTACTTACTTACGTGGGGTACTCTTACTACTTACTTACGTGGGTACTCTTACTACTTACTTACGTGGGTACTCTTACTACTTACTTACGTTGGGTACTCTTACTACTTACTTACGTGGGTACCTCTTACTACTTACTTACGTTGGGTACTCTTACTACTACTTACCTACGTGGGTACTCTTACTACTTACTTACGTGGGTACTCTTACTACTTACTTACGTGGGTACTCTTACTACTTACTTACGTGGGGGTACTCTTACTACTTACTTACGTGGGGTACTCTTACTACTTACGTGGGGTACTCTTACTACTTACGTGGGGTACTCTTACTACTTACTTACGTGGGGTACTCTTACTACTTACTTACGTGGGTACTCTTACTACTTACTTATGTTGGGTACTACTTACTACTTACTTACGTGGGGTACTCTTTCTACTTACTTACGTGGTTTACTCTTACTACTTACTTACGTGGGGTACTACTTACTACTTACTTACGTGGGGTATTCTTACTACTTACTTACGTGGGGTACTACTTACTACTTACTTACGTTGGGTACTCTTACTACTTACTTACGTGGGGTACTCTTACTACTTTCTTACGTGGGTACTCTTACTACTTACTTACGTTGGGTAATCTTACTACTTACTTACGTGGGGTACTCTTACTACTTACTTACGTGGGGTACTCTTACTACTTACTTACGTGGGGTACTCTTACTACTTACTTACGTGGGGTACTCTTACTACTTACTTACGTGGGGTACTCTTACTACTTACTTACGTTGGGTACTCTTACTACTTACTTACGTTGGGTACTACTTACTACTTACTTACGTGGGGTACTCTTACTACTTACTTACGTGGGGTACTCTTACTACTTACTTACGTGGGGTACTCTTACTACTTACTTACGTGGGGTACTCTTACTACTTACTTACGTGGGATACTCTTACTACTTACTTACGTGGGGTACTCTTACTACTTACTTACGTGGGGTACTCTTACTACTTACTTACGTGGGTATTCTTACTACTTATTTAACGTGGGGTACTCTTACTAATTACTTACGTGGGGTACTCTTACTACTTACTTACGTGGGGTACTACTTACTACTTACTTACGTGGGGTACTCTTACTACTTACTTACGTGGGGTACTCTTACTACTTACTTACGTGGGGTACTAATTACTACTTACTTACGTGGGGTACTCTTACTACTTACTTACGTAGGGTACTAATTACTACTTACTTACGTGGGGTACTCTTACTACTTACTTACGTGGGGTACTCTTACTACTTACTTACGTGGGGTACTCTTACTACTTACTTACGTGGGGTACTCTTACTACTTACTTACGTGGGGTACTCTTACTACTTACTTACGTGGGGTACTCTTACTACTTACTTACGTGGGGTACTCTTACTACTTACTTACGTTGGGTACTACTTACTACTTACTTACGTGGGGTACTCTTACTACTTACTTACGTGGGGTACTCTTACTACTTACTTACGTGGGGTACTCTTACTACTTACTTACGTGGGGTACTCTTACTACTTACTTACGTGGGGTACTCTTACTACTTACTTACGTGGGGTACTCTTACTACTTACTTACGTGGGGTACTCTTACTACTTACTTACGTGGGGTACTCTTACTACTTACTTACGTGGGGTACTCTTACTACTTACTTACGTTGGGTACTCTTACTACTTACTTACGTTGGGTACTACTTACTTACGTGGGGTACTCTTACTACTTACTTACGTGGGGTACTCTTACTACTTACTTACGTGGGGTACTCTTACTACTTACTTACGTGGGGTACTCTTACTACTTACTTACGTGGGATACTCTTACTACTTACTTACGTGGGGTACTCTTACTACTTACTTACGTGGGGTACTCTTACTACTTACTTACGTGGGGGTACTACTTACTACTTACTTACGTGGGGTACTCTTACTACTTACTTACGTGGGGTACTCTTACTACTTACTTACGTTGGGTACTCTTACTACTTACTTACGTGGGGTACTCTTACTACTTACTTACGTTGGGTACTACTTACTACTTACTTACGTGGGGTACTCTTACTACTTACGTGGGGTTTCTCTTACTACTTACTTACGTGGGGTACTCTTACTACTTACTTACGTGGGGTACTACTTACTTACGTGGGGTACTCTTACTACTTAATTACGTGGGGTACTCTTACTACTTACTTACGTGGGGTACTCTTACTACTTACTTACGTGGGGTACTCTTACTACTTACTTACGTTGGGTACTCTTACTACTTACTTACGTGGGGTACTCTTACTACTTACTTACGTTGGGTACTACTTACTACTTACTTACGTGGGTACTCTTACTACTTACTTACGTGGGGTACTCTTACTACTTACTTACGTGGGGTACTACTTACTACTTACTTACGTTGGGTACTACTTACTACTTACTTACGTTGGGTACTCTTACTACTTACTTACGTGGGGTACTCTTACTACTTACTTACGTGGGTACTCTTACTACTTACTTACGTTGGGTACTCTTACTTCTTACTTACGTGGGGTACTCTTACTACTTACTTACGTTGGGTACTCTTACTACTTACTTACGTGGGTACTCTTACTACTTACTTACGTTGGGTACTCTTACTACTTACTTACGTGGGTACTATTACTACTTACTTACGTGGGGTACTCTTACTACTTACTTACGTGGGTACTCTTACTACTTACTTACGTTGGGTACTCTTACTACTTACTTACGTGGGTACTCTTACTACTTACTTACGTGGGTACTCTTACTACTTACTTACGTGGGGTACTCTTACTACTTACTTACGTGGGTTACTACTTACTTACGTGGGGTACTCTTACTACTTACTTACGTGGGGTACTCTTACTACTTACTTACGTGGGTACTCTTACTACTTACTTACGTGGGTACTCTTACTACTTACTTACATTGGGGACTCTTACTACTTACTTACGTGGGGTACTCTTACTACTTACTTACGTGGGGTACTCTTACTACTTACTTACGTGGGTACTACTTACTACTTACTTACGTGGGGTACTACTTACTACTTACTTACGTGGGGTACTCTTACTACTTACGTGGGGTTCTCTTACTACTTACTTACGTGGGGTACTCTTACTACTTACTTACGTGGGGTACTACTTACTTACGTGGGGTACTCTTACTACTTAATTACGTGGGGTACTCTTACTACTTACTTACGTGGGGTACTCTTACTACTTACTTACGTGGGGTACTCTTACTACTTACTTACGTTGGGTACTCTTACTACTTACTTACGTGGGGTACTCTTACTACTTACTTACGTTGGGTACTACTTACTACTTACTTACGTTGGTACTCTTACTACTTACTTACGTGGGGTACTCTTACTACTTACTTACGTGGGGTACTACTTACTACTTACTTACGTTGGGTACTCTTACTACTTACTTACGTGGGGTACTCTTACTACTTACTTACGTGGGGTACTCTTAATACTTACTTACGTGGGGTACTACTTACTACTTACTTACGTGGGGTACTCTTACTACTTACTTACGTGGGGTACTCTTACTACTTACTTACGTGGGGTACTCTTACTACTTACGTGGGGTACTCTTACTACTTACTTACGTGGGGTACTACTTACTACTTACTTACGTGGGGTACTCTTACTGCTTACTTACGTGGGGTACTACTTACTACTTACTTACGTGGGGTACTCTTACTACTTACTTACTTACGTGGGGTACTCTTACTACTTACTTACGTGGGTACTCTTACTACTTACCTATGTGGGGTACTCTTACTACTTACTTACGTGGGGTACTCTTACTACTTACTTACGTGGGGTACTCTTACTACTTACTTACGTGGGGTACTCTTACTACTTACTTACGTGGGGTACTACTTACTACTTACTTACGTTGGGTACTCTTACTACTTACTTTCGTGGGGTACTCTTACTACTTACTTACGTGGGGTACTCTTACTACTTACTTTCGTGGGGTACTCTTACTACTTACTTACGTGGGGTACTCTTACTACTTACTTACGTGGGGTACTCTTACTACTTACTTACGTGGGGTACTCTTACTACTTACTTACGTGGGGTAATCTTACTACTTACTTATGTTGGGTACTACTTACTACTTACTTACGTGGGGTACTCTTACTACTTACTTACGTGGGTACTCTTACTACTTACTTATGTGGGGTACTACTTACTACTTACTTACGTGGGGTATTCTTACTACTTACTTACGTGGGGTACTACTTACTACTTACTTACGTTGGGTACTCTTACTACTTACTTACGTGGGTACTCTTACTACTTACTTACGTGGGTACTCTTACTACTTACTTACGTGGGTACTCTTACTACTTACTTACGTGGGGTACTCTTACTACTTACTTACGTTGGGTACTCTTACTACTTACTTACGTGGGGTACTCTTACTACTTACTTACGTGGTACTCTTACTACTTACTTACGTGGGTACTCTTACTACTTACTTACGTGGGGTACTCTTACTACTTACTTACGTGGGTACTCTTACTACTTACTTACGTTGGGTACTCTTACTACTTACTTACGTGGGTACTCTTACTACTTACTTACGTGGGGTACTCTTACTACTTACTTACGTGGGGTACTCTTACTACTTACTTACGTGGGGTACTCTTACTACTTACTTACGTGGGTCTCTACTACTTACTTACGTGGGTACTCTTACTACTTACTTACGTGGGGTACTCTTACTACTTACCTACGTGGGTACTCTTACTACTTACTTACGTGGGTACTCTTACTACTTACTTACTTTGGGTACTCTTACTACTTACTTACGTGGGGTACTCTTACTACTTACTTACGTGGGGTACTCTTACTACTTACTTACGTGGGGTACTCTTACTACTTACTTACGTTGGGGTACTCTTACTACTTACTTACGTGGGTACTCTTACTACTTACTTACGTTGGGTACTCTTACTACTTACTTACGTGGGGTACTCTTACTACTTACTTACGTGGGGTACTCTTACTACTTACTTACGTGGGGTACTCTTACTACTTACTTACGTGGGGTACTCTTACTACTTACTTACGTGGGGTACTACTTACTACTTACTTACGTGGGGTACTCTTACTACTTACTTACGTGGGGTACTCTTACTACTTACTTACGTGGGGTACTCTTACTACTTACTTACGTTGGGGTACTCTTACTACTTACTTACGTGGGGTACTCTTACTACTTACTTACGTGGGGTACTCTTACTACTTTACTTACGTGGGGTACTACTTACTACTTACTTACGTGGGGTAATCTTACTACTTACTTACGTGGGGTACTACTTACTACTTACTTACGTGGGGTACTCTTACTACTTACTTACGTGGGGTACTCTTACTACTTTCTTACGTGGGTACTCTTACTACTTACTTACGTGGGGTATCTTACTACTTACTTACGTGGGGTACTCTTACTACTTACTTACGTGGGGTACTACTTACTACTACTTACGTGGGGTACTCTTACTACTTACTTACGTGGGGTACTCTTACTACTTACTTACGTGGGGTACTCTTACTACTTACTTACGTGGGGTACTCTTACTACTTACTTACGTTGGGTACTACTTACTACTTACTTACGTGGGGTACTCTTACTACTTAGTGGGTTCTCTTACTACTTACTTACGTGGGTACTCTTACTACTTACTTACGTGGGGTACTACTTACTTACGTGGGGTACTCTTACTACTTAATTACGTGGGTACTCTTACTACTTACTTACGTGGGGTACTCTTACTACTTACTTACGTGGGGTACTCTTACTACTTACTTACGTTGGGGTACTCTTACTACTTACTTACGTGGGGTACTCTTACTACTTACTTACGTTGGGTACTACTTACTACTTACTTACGTGGGGTACTCTTACTACTTACTTACGTGGGGTACTCTTACTACTTACTTACGTGGGGTACTACTTACTACTTACTTACGTTGGGTACTCTTACTACTTACTTACGTGGGGTACTCTTACTACTTACTTACGTGGGGTACTCTTACTACTTACTTACGTGGGGTACTACTTACTACTTACTTACGTGGGGTACTCTTACTACTTACTTACGTGGGGTACTCTTACTACTTACTTACGTGGGGTACTCTTACTACTTACGTGGGTACTCTTACTACTTACTTACGTGGGGACTACTACTTACTACTTACTTACGTGGGGTACTCTTACTACTTACTTACGTGGGGTACTACTTACTACTTACTTACGTGGGTACTCTTACTACTTACTTACGTGGGGTACTCTTACTACTTACTTACGTGGGGTACTCTTACTACTTACTTATGTGGGGTACTCTTACTACTTACTTACGTGGGGTACTCTTACTACTTACTTACGTGGGGTACTCTTACTACTTACTTACGTGGGGTACTCTTACTACTTACTTACGTGGGGTACTACTTACTACTTACTTACGTTGGGTACTCTTACTACTTACTTTCGTGGGGTACTCTTACTACTTACTTACGTGGGGTACTCTTACTACTTACTTTCGTGGGGTACTCTTACTACTTACTTACGTGGGGTACTCTTACTACTTACTTACGTGGGGGTACTCTTACTACTTACTTACGTGGGGTACTCTTACTACTTACTTACGTGGGGTACTCTTACTACTTACTTATGTTGGGTACTACTTACTACTTACTTACGTGGGGTACTCTTACTACTTACTTACGTGGGGTACTCTTACTACTTACTTATGTGGGGTACTACTTACTACTTACTTACGTGGGGTATTCTTACTACTTACTTACGTGGGTACTACTTACTACTTACTTACGTTGGGTACTCTTACTACTTACTTACGTGGGGTACTCTTACTACTTACTTACGTGGGTACTCTTACTACTTACTTACGTTGGGTACTCTTACTTCTTACTTACGTGGGGTACTCTTACTACTTACTTACGTTGGTACTCTTACTACTTACTTACGTGGGTACTCTTACTACTTACTTACGTTGGGTACTCTTACTACTTACTTACGTGGGTACTATTACTACTTACTTACGTGGGGTACTCTTACTACTTACTTACGTGGGTACTCTTACTACTTACTTACGTTGGGTACTCTTACTACTTACTTACGTGGGTACTCTTACTACTTACTTACGTGGGTACTCTTACTACTTACTTACGTGGGGTACTCTTACTTACTTACGTGGGGTACTCTTACTACTTACTTACGTGGGTTACTACTTACTTACGTGGGGTACTCTTACTACTTACTTACGTGGGGTACTCTTACTACTTACTTACGTGGGTACTCTTACTACTTACTTACGTGGGTACTCTTACTACTTACTTACATTGGGGACTCTTACTACTTACTTACGTGGGGTACTCTTACTACTTACTTACGTGGGGTACTCTTACTACTTACTTACGTGGGTACTCTTACTACTTACTTACGTTGGGTACTCTTACTACTTACTTACGTGGGGTACTCTTACTACTTACTTACGTGGGTACTCTTACTACTTACTTACGTTGGGTACTCTTACTACTTACTTACGTGGGTACTCTTACTACTTACTTACGTGGGTACTCTTACTACTTACTTACGTGGGTACTCTTACTACTTACTTACGTGGGTACTCTTACTACTTACTTACGTGGGTACTCTTACTACTTACTTACGTTGGGTACTCTTACTACTTACCTACGTGGGTACTCTTACTACTTACTTACGTGGGTACTCTTACTACTTACTTACGTGGGGTACTCTTACTACTTACTTACGTGGGTACTCTTACTACTTACTTACGTGGGGTACTCTTACTACTTACGTGGGGTACTCTTACTACTTACTTACGTGGGGTACTCTTACTACTTACTTACGTGGGGTACTCTTACTACTTACTTATGTTGGGTACTACTTACTACTTACTTACGTGGGGTACTCTTACTACTTACTTACGTGGGGTACTCTTACTACTTACTTACGTGGGGTACTACTTACTACTTACTTACGTGGGGTATTCTTACTACTTACTTACGTGGGGTACTACTTACTTACGTTGGGTACTCTTACTACTTACTTACGTGGGGTACTCTTACTACTTTTTTACGTGGGTACTCTTACTACTTACTTACGTTGGGTACTCTTACTACTTACTTACGTGGGGTACTCTTACTACTTACTTACGTTGGGTACTCTTACTACTTACTTACGTGGGTACTCTTACTACTTACTTACGTTGGGTACTCTTACTACTTACTTACGTGGGTACTCTTACTACTTACTTACGTGGGGTACTCTTACTACTTACTTACGTGGGTACTCTTACTACTTATTTACGTGGGGTACTCTTACTACTTACTTACGTGGGTACTCTTACTACTTACTTACGTTGGGTACTCTTACTACTTACTTACGTGGGTACTATTACTACTTACTTACGTGGGGTACTCTTACTACTTACTTACGTGGGTACTCTTACTACTTACTTACGTTGGGTACTCTTACTACTTACTTACGTGGGTACTCTTACTACTTACTTACGTGGGTACTCTTACTACTTACTTACGTGGGGTACTCTTACTACTTACGTGGGGTACTCTTACTACTTACTTACGTGGGTTACTACTTACTTACGTGGGGTACTCTTACTACTTACTTACGTGGGGTACTCTTACTACTTACTTACGTTGGGTACTCTTACTACTTACTTACGTGGGTACTCTTACTACTTACTTACATTGGGGACTCTTACTACTTACTTACGTGGGGTACTCTTACTACTTACTTACGTGGGGTACTCTTACTACTTACTTACGTGGGTACTCTTACTACTTACTTACGTTGGGTACTCTTACTACTTACTTACGTGGGGTACTCTTACTACTTACTTACGTGGGGTACTCTTACTACTTACTTACGTGGGGTACTCTTACTACTTACTTACGTGGGGTACTCTTACTACTTACTTACGTGGGGTACTCTTACTACTTACTTACGTGGGGTACTCTTACTACTTACTTACGTGGGGTACTCTTACTACTTGGATATCTGTGGCATGTGTTCACTCGGTGTATCCGAGCCGCTGTGGTGGCTGGGAAGGATGTATCACAGGCGTCTTGTCTCAGAGACTGGAGTTTGGCTGCGGGTATTGGGAGTGACTGTAGGTTCCCATAGTTCTGGGTGTTCTAGGACCGAGGACTCCAGAGAGGAACAAGGGACCGAGGATATCTTGTCTGTGTTATAATGGGACATTCCTACCAATAAGACTCAGAGATTTGTGTTGTATATAGAACCTGATGTGAAGGACATTTTACTGCTGCTGTGTGACTGCAATAAACCCAGGACAACTGACCTGTGACACCTACCTGTTTGTATTCACTGGGCGACAAGACTGTTTGGAGGGTGCGGGGCGCTCTGGGTGGGTGGGGGATGGTGCGGGCCGCTCTGGGTGGGGGATGGTGCGGGGCGCTCGGGGTGGGGGATGGTGCGGGGCGCTCTGGGTGGTGGATGGTGCGGGCCGCTCTGGGTGGGGGATGGTGCGGGCCGCTCTGGGTGGGGGATGGTGCGGGGCGATCTGGGTGGGGGATGGAGCAGGACTCTCTGGGTGGGTGGGGGATGGTGCGGGGCGCTCTGGGTGGGGGATGGTGCAGGGCGATCTGGGTGGGGGATGGTGCGGGACGCTCTGGGTGGGTGGGGGATGGTGCGGGGCGCTCTGGGTGGGTGGGGGATGGTGCGGGCGCTCTGGGTGGGTGGGGGATGGTGCGGGGCGCTCTGGGTGGGTGGGGGATGGTGCGGGGCGCTCTGGGTGGGGGATGGTGCGGGGCGCTCTGGGTGGGTGGGGGATGGTGCGGGGTGCTCTGGGTGGGTGGGGGATGGTGCGGGGCGCTCTGGGTGGGTGGGGGATGGTGCGGGGCGCTCTGGGTGGGTGGGGGATGGTACGGGGCGCTCTGGGTGGGGGATGGTGCGGGGCGCTCTGGGTGGGGGATGGTGCGGGGCGCTCTGGGTGGGGGATGGTGCGGGGCGCTCTGGGTGGGGGATGGTGCGGGGCGCTCTGGGTGGGGGATGGTGCGGGGCGCTCTGGGTGGGGGATGGTGCGGGGCGCTCTGGGTGGGGGATGGTGTCCTGTATAGAAGTGTCCTGTATATTACTGCCCTCTAATGTCTGATCTATAGGAGTGTCCTGTATATTACTGATCTATAGGATTGTCCTGTATATTACTGCCCTCTAGTGTCTGATCTATAGGAATGTCCTGTATATTACTGCCCTCTAGTGTCTGATCTATAGGAATGTCCTGTATATTACTGCCCTCTAGTGTCTGATCTATAGGAGTGTCCTGTATATTACTGCCCTCTAGTGTCTGATCTATAGAAGTGTCCTGTATATTACTGCCCTCTAGTGTCTGATCTATAGGATTGTCCTGTATATTACTGCCCTCTAGTGTCTGATCTATAGAAGTGTCCTGTATATTACTGCCCTCTAGTGTCTGATCTATAGGAGTGTCCTGTATATTACTGCCCTCTAATGTCTGATCTATAGGAGTGTCCTGTATATTACTGCCCTCTAGTGTCTGATCTATAGGAGTGTCCTGTATATTACTGCCCTCTAGTGTCTGATCTATAGGAATGTCCTGTATATTACTGTCCTCTAATGTCTGATCTATAGGAGTGTCCTGTATATTACTGCCCTCTAGTGTCTGATCTATAGGAATGTCCTGTATATTACTGCCCTCTAGTGTCTGATCTATAGGAGTGTCCTGTATATTACTGATCTATAGGATTGTCCTGTATATTACTGATCTATAGGAGTGTCCTGTATATTACTGATCTATAGAAGTGTCCTGTATATTACTGTCCTCTAATGTCTGATCTATAGGAGTGTCCTGTATATTACTGATCTATAGGAGTGTCCTGTATATTACTGATCTATAGGAGTGTCCTGTATATTACTGATCTATAGGAGTGTCCTGTATATTACTGATCTATAGGAGTGTCCTGTATATTACTGATCTATAGAAGTGTCCTGTATATTACTGTCCTCTAATGTCTGATCTATAGGAGTGTCCTGTATATTACTGATCTATAGGAGTGTCCTGTATATTACTGATCTATAGAAGTGTCCTGTATATTACTGCCCTCTAGTGTCTGATCTGTAGAAGTGTCCTGTATATTACTGATCTATAGAAGTGTCCTGTATATTACTGATCTATAGGAGTGTCCTGTATATCACTGATCTATAGGAGTGTCCTGTATATTACTGATCTATAGGAGTGTCCTGTATATTACTGCCCTCTAGTGTCTGATCTGTAGAAGTGTCCTGTATATTACTGATCTATAGGAGTGTCCTGTATATTACTGATCTATAGGAGTGTCCTGTATATTACTGATCTATAGGAGTGTCCTGTATATTACTGATCTATAGGAGTGTCCTGTATATTACTGATCTATAGGAGTGTCCTGTATATTACTGATCTATAGAAGTGTCCTGTATATTACTGATCTATAGGAGTGTCCTGTATATTACTGCCCTCTAGTGTCTGATCTATAGAAGTGTCCTGTATATTACTGTCCTCTAATGTCTGATCTATAGGAGTGTCCTGTATATTACTGATCTATAGGAGTGTCCTGTATATTACTGATCTATAGGAGTGTCCTGTATATTACTGCCCTCTAGTGTCTGATCTATAGGAGTGTCCTGTATATTACTGCCCTCTAGTGTCTGATCTATAGGAGTGTCCTGTATATTACTGCCCTCTAATGTCTGATCTATAGGAGTGTCCTGTATATTACTGCCCTCTAATGTCTGATCTGTAGAAGTGTCCTGTATATTACTGTCCTCTAATGTCTGATCTATAGGAGTGTCCTGTATATTACTGCCCTCTAGTGTCTGATCTATAGGAGTGTCCTGTATATTACTGATCTATAGAAGTGTCCTGTATATTACTGATCTATAGGAGTGTCCTGTATATTACTGCCCTCTAGTGTCTGATCTATAGGAGTGTCCTGTATATTACTGCCCTCTAGTGTCTGATCTATAGGAATGTCCTGTATATTACTGCCCTCTAGTGTCTGATCTATAGGAGTGTCCTGTATATTACTGCCCTCTAGTGTCTGATCTATAGGAGTGTCCTGTATATTACTGCCCTCTAGTGTCTGATCTATAGAAGTGTCCTGTATATTACTGCCCTCTAGTGTCTGATCTATAGAAGTGTCCTGTATATTACTGCCCTCTAGTGTCTGATCTATAGGAATGTCCTGTATATTACTGCCCTCTAGTGTCTGATCTATAGGAGTGTCCTGTATATTACTGCCCTCTAGTGTCTGATCTATAGAAGTGTCCTGTATATTACTGCCCTCTAGTGTCTGATCTGTAGAAGTGTCCTGTATATTACTGCCCTCTAGTGTCTGATCTATAGAAGTGTCCTGTATATTACTGCCCTCTAGTGTCTGATCTATAGAAGTGTCCTGTATTTTACTGCCCTCTAGTGTCTGATCTATAGGAGTGTCCTGTATATTACTGCCCTCTAATGTCTGATCTATAGGAGTGTCCTGTATATTACTGCCCTCTAGTGTCTGATCTATAGGAGTGTCCTGTATATTACTGCCCTCTAGTGTCTGATCTATAGGAGTGTCCTGTATATTACTGCCCTCTAATGTCTGATCTGTAGAAGTGTCCTGTATATTACTGATCTATAGGAGTGTCCTGTATATTACTGATCTATAGGAGTGTCCTGTATATTACTGCCCTCTAGTGTCTGATCTGTAGAAGTGTCCTGTATATTACTGATCTATAGGATTGTACTGTATATTACTGCCCTCTAGTGTCTGATCTATAGAAGTGTCCTGTATATTACTGATCTATAGGAGTGTCCTGTATATTACTGCCCTCTAATGTCTGATCTATAGGAGTGTCCTGTATATTACTGATCTATAGGATTGTCCTGTATATTACTGCCCTCTAGTGTCTGATCTATAGGAATGTCCCGTATATTACTGTCCTCTAATGTCTGATCTATAGGAATGTCCTGTATATTACTGCCCTCTAGTGTCTGATCTATAGGAGTGTCCTGTATATTACTGCCCTCTAGTGTCTGATCTATAGGAGTGTCCTGTATATTATTGCCCTCTAGTGTCTGATCTATAGGAATGTCCTGTATATTACTGCCCTCTAGTGTCTGATCTATAGGAATGTCCTGTATATTACTGCCCTCTAGTGTCTGATCTATAGAAGTGTCCTGTATATTACTGTCCTCTAATGTCTGATCTATAGGAGTGTCCTGTATATTACTGATCTATAGAAGTGTCCTGTATATTACTGATCTATAGGAGTGTCCTGTATATTACTGATCTATAGAAGTGTCCTGTATATTACTGCCCTCTAGTGTCTGATCTATAGGAGTGTCCTGTATATTACTGCCCTCTAGTGTCTGATCTATAGGAATGTCCTGTATATTACTGCCCTCTAGTGTCTGATCTATAGGAGTGTCCTGTATATTACTGCCCTCTAGTGTCTGATCTATAGGAGTGTCCTGTATATTACTGCCCTCTAGTGTCTGATCTATAGGAATGTCCTGTATATTACTGCCCTCTAGTGTCTGATCTATAGGAGTGTCCTGTATATTACTGCCCTCTAGAGTCTGATCTATAGGAGTGTCCTGTATATTACTGCCCTCTAGAGTCTGATCTATAGGAATGTCCTGTATATTACTGCCCTCTAGTGTCTGATCTATAGGAGTGTCCTGTATATTACTGCCCTCTAGTGTCTGATCTATAGGAGTGTCCTGTATATTACTGCCCTCTAGTGTCTGATCTATAGAAGTGTCCTGTATATTACTGTCCTCTAATGTCTGATCTATAGGAGTGTCCTGTATATTACTGATCTATAGAAGTGTCCTGTATATTACTGATCTATAGGAGTGTCCTGTATATTACTGATCTATAGAAGTGTCCTGTATATTACTGCCCTCTAGTGTCTGATCTATAGGAATGTCCTGTATATTACTGCCCTCTAGTGTCTGATCTATAGGAGTGTCCTGTATATTACTGATCTATAGGAGTGTCCTGTATATTACTGATCTATAGGAGTGTCCTGTATATTACTGATCTATAGGAGTGTCCTGTATATTACTGATCTATAGGAGTGTCCTGTATATTACTGCCCTCTAGTGTCTGATCTATAGGAGTGTCCTGTATATTACTGCCCTCTAGTGTCTGATCTATAGGAATGTCCTGTATAATACTGCCCTCTAGTGTCTGATCTATAGGAGTGTCCTGTATATTACTGCCCTCTAGTGTCTGATCTATAGGAGTGTCCTGTATATTACTGATCTATAGAAGTGTCCTGTATATTACTGATCTATAGGAGTGTCCTGTATATTACTGATCTATAGGAGTGTCCTGTATATTACTGATCTATAGGAGTGTCCTGTATATTACTGCCCTCTAGTGTCTGATCTGTAGAAGTGTCCTGTATATTACTGCCCTCTAATGTCTGATCTATAGGAGTGTCCTGTATATTACTGATCTATAGAAGTGTCCTGTATATTACTGATCTATAGGAGTGTCCTGTATATTACTGATCTATAGGAGTGTCCTGTATATTACTGATCTATAGAAGTGTCCTGTATATTACTGATCTATAGGAGTGTCCTGTATATTACTGATCTATAGGAGTGTCCTGTATATTACTGCCCTCTAGTGTCTGATCTATAGGAGTGTCCTGTATATTACTGCCCTCTAGTGTCTGATCTATAGGAGTGTCCTGTATATTACTGCCCTCTAATGTCTGATCTATAGGAGTGTCCTGTATATTACTGCCCTCTAGTGTCTGATCTATAGGAGTGTCCTGTATATTACTGCCCTCTAGTGTCTGATCTATAGGAGTGTCCTGTATATTATTGCCCTCTAGTGTCTGATCTATAGGAGTGTCCTGTATATTACTGCCCTCTAGTGTCTGATCTATAGGAGTGTCCTGTATATTACTGCCCTCTAGTGTCTGATCTATAGGAGTGTCCTGTATATTACTGCCCTCTAATGTCTGATCTGTAGAAGTGTCCTGTATATTACTGCCCTCTAATGTCTGATCTGTAGAAGTGTCCTGTATATTACTGTCCTCTAATGTCTGATCTATAGGAGTGTCCTGTATATTACTGATCTATAGGAGTGTCCTGTATATTACTGATCTATAGGAGTGTCCTGTATATTACTGCCCTCTAGTGTCTGATCTATAGGAATGTCCTGTATATTACTGCCCTCTAGTGTCTGATCTGTAGAAGTGTCCTGTATATTACTGCCCTCTAGTGTCTGATCTGTAGAAGTGTCCTGTATATTACTGATCTATAGGAGTGTCCTGTATATTACTGCCCTCTAGTGTCTGATCTATAGGAGTGTCCTGTATATTACTGCCCTCTAGTGTCTGATCTATAGGAGTGTCCTGTATATTACTGCCCTCTGATGTCTGATCTATAGGAATGTCCTGTATATTACTGCCCTCTAGTGTCTGATCTATAGGAGTGTTCTGTATATTACTGATCTATAGAAGTGTCCTGTATATTACTGATCTATAGGAGTGTCCTGTATATTACTGCCCTCTAGTGTCTGATCTATAGGAATGTCCTGTATATTACTGCCATCTAGTGTCTGATCTATAGGAGTGTCCTGTATATTACTGCCCTCTAGTGTCTGATCTATAGGAATGTCCTGTATATTACTGCCCTCTAGTGTCTGATCTATAGGAGTGTCCTGTATATTACTGCCCTCTAGTGTCTGATCTATAGGAGTGTCCTGTATATTACTGATCTATAGGAGTGTCCTGTATATTACTGCCCTCTAGTGTCTGATCTATAGGAATGTCCTGTATATTACTGCCCTCTAGTGTCTGATCTATAGGAGTGTCCTGTATATTACTGCCCTCTAGTGTCTGATCTATAGGAGTGTCCTGTATATTACTGCCCTCTAGTGTCTGATCTATAGGAGTGTCCTGTATAATACTGCCCTCTAGTGTCTGATCTATAGGAGTGTCCTGTATATTACTGCCCTCTAGTGTCTGATCTATAGGAGTGTCCTGTATATTACTGCCCTCTAGTGTCTGATCTATAGGAGTGTCCTGTATATTACTGCCCTCTAGTGTCTGATCTATAGGAGTGTCCTGTATATTACTGATCTATAGAAGTGTCCTGTATATTACTGCCCTCTAGTGTCTGATCTATAGGAGTGTCCTGTATATTACTGCCCTCTAGTGTCTGATCTATAGGAGTGTCCTGTATATTACTGCCCTCTAGTGTCTGATCTATAGGAGTGTCCTGTATATTACTGCCCTCTAATGTCTGATCTATAGGAGTGTCCTGTATATTACTGCCCTCTAGTGTCTGATCTATAGGAATGTCCTGTATATTACTGCCCTCTAGTGTCTGATCTATAGGAGTGTCCTGTATATTACTGCCCTCTAGTGTCTGATCTATAGGAGTGTCCTGTATATTACTGCCCTCTAATGTCTGATCTATAGGAGTGTCCTGTATATTACTGCCCTCTAGTGTCTGATCTATAGGAGTGTCCTGTATATTACTGATCTATAGGAGTGTCCTGTATATTACTGATCTATAGGAGTGTCCTGTATATTACTGATCTATAGGAGTGTCCTGTATATTACTGATCTATAGAAGTGTCCTGTATATTACTGCCCTCTAGTGTCTGATCTATAGGAGTGTCCTGTATATTACTGCCCTCTAGTGTCTGATCTATAGGAGTGTCCTGTATATTACTGCCCTCTAGTGTCTGATCTATAGGAGTGTCCTGTATATTACTGATCTATAGGAGTGTCCTGTATATTACTGCCCTCTAGTGTCTGATCTATAGGAGGGTCCTGTATATTACTGCCATCTAGTGGCTGATCTATAGGAGTGTCTTGTGTCAGTGGTATTGCTAGGGTGGTATGGACTGCACAGGGTGACCCCCCCCCCCCCCCCCCCCACTCCATTTAGTAACCCCGCACAGCCTCTGTGTCGGTGGATGCAGTCCAGTAGAATGGTTGGGCTTTTAGCTCCCCACCATCCATATCATTGTGTTTCATGCCCTCAGCCTCAGAGCCGCTGGGATGTGATGCCCTGGCAGGGTGGCACAAGGATACGGCGACATTGCGCTTGTCTGGAGATCCCATCCCTGTGGCTCACATGAGAAGAGGAGCGCCACTTGTGGAAACGTGGATTAGGTCATTATTATTTTTATTCTGCATGGAGCACCATGTCCATTTGGGTGGCACAGGGGGCATTATTATTATATGTGAGGGGCACAGTGGGCAATATTATTATATGTCAGGGGCACAGGATATTATTATTATTATATGTGAGGGGCACAGGACATTATTATTATTATTATATGTGAGGGGCACAGGACATTATTATTATTATATGTGAGGGGCACAGGACATTATTATTATTATATGTGAGGGGCACAGGATATTATTATTATATGTGAGGGGCACAGGACATTATTATTATATGTGAGGGGCACAGAACATTATTATTATTATATGTGAGGGGCACAGGACATTATTAATATTATATGTGAGGGGCACAGGATATTATTATTATATGTGAGGGGCACAGGACATTATTATTATTATATGTGAGGGGCACAGGACATTATTATTATATGTGAGGGGCACAGGACATTATTATTATATGTGAGGGGCACAGGACATTATTATTATTATTATATGTGAGGGGCACAGGACATTATTATTATATGTGAGGGGCACAGGACATTATTATTATTATATGTGAGGGGCACAGGACATTATTATTATTATTATTATTACTATATGTGAGGGGCACAGGACATTATTATTATATGTGAGGGGCACAGGATATTATTATTATTATTACGATATGTGAGGGGCACAGGACATTATTATTATATGTGAGGGGCACAGGACATTATTATTATTATTATTACTATATGTGAGGGGCACAGGACATTATTATTATATGTGAGGGGCACAGGACATTATTATTATTATATGTGAGGGGCACAGGACATTATTATTATTATTATTACTATATGTGAGGGGCACAGGACATTATTATTATATGTGAGGGGCACAGGACATTATTATTATTATATGTGAGGGGCACAGGATATTATTATTATTATTATTATATGTGAGGAGGACAGGAAATTATTATTATATGTGAGGGGCACAGGACATTATTATTATTATATGTGAGGGGCACAGGACATTATTATTATTATTATATGTGAGGGGCACAGGATATTATTATTATATGTGAGGGGCACAGGACATTATTATTATTATTATATGTGAGGGGCACAGGACATTATTATTATTATTACTATATGTGAGGAGGACAGGACATTATTATTATTATTATTATTATATGTGAGGGGCACAGGACATTATTATTATTATATGTGAGGGGCACAGGACATTATTAATATTATATGTGAGGAGGACAGGACATTATAATTATTATTATTATATGTGAGGGGCACAGGACATTATTATTATTATTATATGTGAGGGGCACAGGACATTATTATTATTATTATCTGTGAGGGGCACAGGACATTATTATTATATGTGAGGGGCACAGGACATTATTATTATTATTATACGTGAGGGGCACAGGACATTATTATTACTATATGTGAGGGGCACAGGATATTATTATTATATGTGAGGGGCACAGGACATTATTATTATTATTATATGTGAGGGGCACAGGACATTATTATTATTATATGTGAGGGGCACAGGACATTATTATTATATGTGAGGGGCACAGGACATTATTATTATTATATGTGAGGGGCACAGGATATTATTATTATATGTGAGGGGCACAGGACATTATTATTATTATTATTATATGTGAGGGGCACAGGACATTATTATTACTATATGTGAGGGGCACAGGATATTATTATTATTATATGTGAGGGGCACAGGACATTATTATTATTATATGTGAGGGGCACAGGACATTATTATTATTATATGTGAGGGACACAGGACATTATTATTATTATATGTGAGGAGGACAGGACATTATTATTATTATATGTGAGGAGGACAGGACATTATTATTATGATTATTATATGTGAGGGGCACAGGACATTATTATTATTATTACTATATGTGAGGGGCACAGGACATTATTATTATTATTATTACTATATGTGAGGGGCACAAGACATTATTATTATTATTACTATATGTGAGGGGCACAGGACATTATTATTATTATTACTATATGTGAGGGGCACAGGACATTATTATTATTATTATATGTGAGGGGCACAGGACATTATTATTATTATTACTATATGTGAGGAGGACAGGACATTATTATTATTATTATTATTATATGTGAGGGGCACAGGACATTATTATTATTATATGTGAGGGGCACAGGACATTATTATTATTATATGTGAGGAGGACAGGACATTATAATTATTATTATTATATGTGAGGGGCACAGGACATTATTATTATTATTATTATAAGTGAGGGGCACAAGACATTATTATTATTATTATCTGTGAGGGGCACAGGACATTATTATTATATGTGAGGGGCACAGGACATTATTATTATTATTATACGTGAGGGGCACAGGACATTATTATTACTATATGTGAGGGGCACAGGACATTATTATTATTATTATATGTGAGGGGCACAGGACATTATTATTATTATATGTGAGGGGCACAGGACATTATTATTATATGTGAGGGGCACAGGACATTATTATTATTATATGTGAGGGGCACAGGATATTATTATTATATGTGAGGGGCACAGGACATTATTATTATTATTATTATATGTGAGGGGCACAGGACATTATTATTACTATATGTGAGGGGCACAGGATATTATTATTATTATATGTGAGGGGCACAGGACATTATTATTATTATATGTGAGGGGCACATGACATTATTATTATTATATGTGAGGGACACAGGACATTATTATTATTATATGTGAGGAGGACAGGACATTATTATTATTATATGTGAGGAGGACAGGACATTATTATTATGATTATTATATGTGAGGGGCACAGGACATTATTATTATTATTACTATATGTGAGGGGCACAGGACATTATTATTATTATTATTACTATATGTGAGGGGCACAAGACATTATTATTATTATTACTATATGTGAGGGGCACAGGACATTATTATTATTATTACTATATGTGAGGGGCACAGGACATTATTATTATTATTACTATATGTGAGGGGCACAGGACATTATTATTATTATTATTACTATATATGAGGGGCACAGGACATTATTATTATTATTACTATATGTGAGGGGCACAGGACATTATTATTATTATTACTATATGTGAGGAGGACAGGACATTATTGTCACGATTCGGCTGGCTGGAGGTGGATCCTCTGTGCCAGAGAGGGATTGGCGTGGACCGTGTTGGTGGACCTTTTCTAAGTTGCTACTGGTATTCACCAGAGTCCGCCGCAAAGCGGGACGGTCTTGCAGCGGCGGTAGCAACCAGGTCGTATCCACTGGCAACGGCTCAACCTCTCTGACTGCTGAGATAGGCGCGGTACAAGGGAGTAGACAAGAGCAAGGTCGGACATAGCAGAAGGTCAGGGCAGGCAGCAAGGATTGTAGTCAATGGTAATAGCAGGAGGTCAGGAACACAGTAGTGGTAAACACAGAAGAAGCTTTCTCTAGGCACTAAGGCAACAAGATCCGGCAAGGGAGTGAAGGGGAAGTCAGGTAATATACACAGGGAGCAGGTGGAAACTAATTAGGGTGATTGGGCCAGGCACCAATCATTGGTGCACTGGCCCTTTAAATCTCAGAGAGCTGGCGCGCGCGCGCCCTAGAGAGCGGAGCCGCGCGCGCCAGAGCATGACAGCCGGGGACCGGGACAGGTGAGTGACTTGGGATGCGATTCGCGAGCGGGCGCGTCCCGCTATGCGAATCACATCCCCGCCGGTAATGTCAGTGCAGCGCTCCCGGTCAGCGGGTCTGACCGGGGCGCTGCAGGGAGAGAAACGCTGCGAGCGCTCCGGGGAGGAGCAGGGACCCGGAGCGCTCGGCGTAACAATTATTATTATTATATGTGAGGGGCACAGGACATTATTATTATTATTATATGTGAGGAGGACAGGACATTATTATTATATGTGAGGAGGACAGGACATTATTATTATTATTATATGTGAGGAGGACAGGACATTATTATTATATGTGAGGAGGACAGGACATTATTATTATTATTATATGTGAGGAGGACAGGACATTATTATTATATGTGAGGAGGACAGGACATTATTATTATTATATGTGAGGGGCACAGGACATTATTATTATTATTATATGTGAGGAGGACAGGACATTATTATTATTATTATATGTGAGGAGGACAGGACATTATTATTATATGTGAGGAGGACAGGACATTATTATTATTATTATATGTGAGGAGGACAGGACATTATTATTATATGTGAGGAGGACAGGACATTATTATTATTATTATATGTGAGGAGGACAGGACATTATTATTATTATTATATGTGAGGAGGACAGGACATTATTATTATATGTGAGGAGGACAGGACATTATTATTATATGTGAGGAGGACAGGACATTATTATTATTATATGTGAGGAGGACAGGACATTATTATTATATGTGAGGGGCACAGGACATTATTATTATTATTATATGTGAGGAGGACAGGACATTATTATTATTATTATATGTGAGGAGGACAGGACATTATTATTATATGTGAGGAGGACAGGACATTATTATTATATGTGAGGAGGACAGGACATTATTATTATATGTGAGGGGCACAGGACATTATTATTATTATTATATGTGAGGAGGACAGGACATTATTATTATATGTGAGGGGCACAGGACATTATTATTATTATTATATGTGAGGAGGACAGGACATTATTATTATATGTGAGGAGGACAGGACATTATTATTATTATATGTGAGGGGCACAGGACATTATTATTATTATATGTGAGGAGGACAGGACATTATTATTATTATTATATGTGAGGAGGACAGGACATTATTATTATATGTGAGGAGGACAGGACATTATTATTATTATTATATGTGAGGAGGACAGGACATTATTATTATTATTATATGTGAGGAGGACAGGACATTATTATTATATGTGAGGAGGACAGGACATTATTATTATTATATGTGAGGGGCACAGGACATTATTATTATTATTATATGTGAGGGGCACAGGACATTATTATTATTATTATTATTATATGTGAGGAGGACAGGACATTATTATTATTATTATTATATGTGAGGAGGACAGGACATTATTATTATATGTGAGGAGGACAGGACATTATTATTATATGTGAGGGGCACAGGACATTATTATTATTATTATTATATGTGAGAAGGACATTATTATTATTATTATTATATGTGAGGGGCACAGGACATTATTATTATTATATGTGAGGAGGA
This sequence comes from Hyla sarda, assembly GCF_029499605.1. Classification (NCBI taxonomy): domain Eukaryota; kingdom Metazoa; phylum Chordata; class Amphibia; order Anura; family Hylidae; genus Hyla; species Hyla sarda. Next base: position 22,929 of record NW_026607691.1, read on the forward strand.
CAGGACATTATTATTATATGTGAGGAGGACAGGACATTATTATTATATGTGAGGGGCACAGGACATTATTACTATATGTGAGGAGGACAGGACATTATTATTATTATATGTGAGGGGCACAGGATATTATTACTATATGTGGGGGGCACAGGACATTATTATTATATGTGAGGAGGACAGGACATTATTATTATTATATGTGAGGGGCACAGGATATTATTACTATATGTGAGGGGCACAGGACATTATTATTATTATATGTGAGGGGCACAGGACATTATTATTATTATATGTGAGGGGCACAGGACATTATTATTATTATTATTATATGTGAGGAGGACAGGACATTATTGTTATTATATGTGAGGGGCACAGGACATTATTATTATTATATGTGAGGAGGACAGGACATTATTATTATTATATGTGAGGAGGACAGGACATTATTATTATTATTATTATTATATGTGAGGGGCACAGGACATTATTATTATTATATGTGAGGGGCACAGGACATTATTATTATTATATGTGAGGAGGACAGGACATTATTATTATTATTATTATATGTGAGGAGGACAGGACATTATTATTATTATTATTATATGTGAGGGGCACAGGACATTATTATTATTATATGTGAGGGGCACAGGACATTATTATTATTATATGTGAGGGGCACAGGACATTATTATTATTATTATATGTGAGGAGGACAGGACATTATTATTATATGTGAGGGGGACAGGACATTATTATTATTATATGTGAGGAGGACAGGACATTATTATTATTATATGTGAGGGGCACAGGACATTATTATTATTATTATATGTGAGGAGGACAGGACATTATTATTATATGTGAGGGGGACAGGACATTATTATTATTATTATATGTGAGGGGCACAGGACATTATTATTATTATTATTATATGTGAGGAGGACAGGTCATTATTATTATTATTATTATTATTATATGTGAGGGGCACAGGACATTATTATTATTATATGTGAAGAGGACAGGACATTATTATTATTATTATTATTATATGTGAGGAGGACAGGACATTATTATTATTATTATTATATGTGAGGGGCACAGGACATTATTATTATTATTATATGTGAGGGGCACAGGACATTATTATTATTATATGTGAGGGGCACAGGACATTATTATTATTATTATATGTGAGGAGGACAGGACATTATTATTATATGTGAGGGGGACAGGACATTATTATTATTATATGTGAGGAGGACAGGACATTATTATTATTATATGTGAGGGGCACAGGACATTATTATTATTATTATATGTGAGGAGGACAGGACATTATTATTATATGTGAGGGGGACAGAACATTATTATTATTATTATATGTGAGGGGCACAGGACATTATTATTATTATTATTATATGTGAGGAGGACAGGACATTATTATTATATGTGAGGGGCACAGGACATATTATTATATGTGAGGAGGACAGGACATTATTATTATTATATGTAAGGGGCACAGGACATTATTATTATTATTATTATATGTGAGGGGCACAGGATATTATTATTATTATATGTGAGGGGCACAGGACATTATTATTATTATATGTGAGGGGCACAGGACATTATTATTATTATTATATGTGAGGAGGACAGGACATTATTATTATTATATGTGAGGAGGACAGGACATTATTATTATTATATGTGAGGGGCACAGGACATTATTATTATTATTATTATATGTGAGGGGCACAGGACATTATTATTATTATATGTGAGGAGGACAGGACTTTATTATTATATGTGAGGGGGACAGGACATTATTATTATTATTATATGTGAGGGGCACAGGACATTATTATTATTATTATTATATGTGAGGAGGACAGGTCATTATTATTATATGTGAGGGGCACAGGACATATTATTATATGTGAGGAGGACAGGACATTATTATTATTATATGTAAGGGGCACAGGACATTATTATTATTATTATATGTGAGGGGCACAGGATATTATTATTATTATATGTGAGGGGCACAGGACATTATTATTATTATATGTGAGGGGCACAGGACATTATTATTATTATTATATGTGAGGAGGACAGGACATTATTATTATTATATGTGAGGAGGACAGGACATTATTATTATTATATGTGAGGGGCACAGGACATTATTATTATTATTATATGTGAGGGGCACAGGACATTATTATTATTATTATTATATGTGAGGAGGACAGGACTTTATTATTATATGTGAGGAGGACAGGACATTATTATTATTATATGTGAGGGGCACAGGACATTATTATTATATGTGAGGGGCACAGGACATTATTATTATTATTATTATATGTGAGGAGGACAGGACATTATTATTATATGTGAGGAGGACAGGACATTATTATTATTATATGTGAGGGGCACAGGACATTATTATTATATGTGAGGGGCACAGGACATTATTATTAATCATATGTGAGGAGGACAGGACATTATTATTATATGTGAGGAGGAAAGGACATTATTATTATTATTATTATATGTGAGGGGCACAGGACAGGACATTATTATTATTATATGTGAGGGGCACAGGACATTATTATTATTATTTATTATATGTGAGGGGCACAGGACATTATTATTATATGTGAGGGGCACAGGACATTATTATTATTATTATATGTGAGGGGCACAGGACATTATTATTATTATTTATTATATGTGAGGGGCACAGGATATTATTATTATATGTGAGGGGCACAGGACATTATTATTATTATATGTGAGGGGCACAGGACATTATTATTATTATTATATGTGAGGGGCACAGGACATTATTATTATTATTTATTATATGTGAGGGGCACAGGACATTATTATTATATGTGAGGGGCACAGGACATTATTATTATTATTATATGTGAGGGGCACAGGACATTATTATTATTATTTATTATATGTGAGGGGCACAGGACATTATTATTATTATTTATTATATGTGAGGGGCACAGGACATTATTATTATTATTTATTATATGTGAGGGGCACAGGACATGACAGTATTACTATATGTGGGGAGTACAGGACAGGGGATTTTTATATGTGAGGGCATATTATTGACATTGTTATATGTAGGGGTCACAGGACAAGGGGCACTAATACCACTTGGGTTGAAAGGACAGTGCATAATTACTGTACGGCGGCACGGGTAGTATGACATGGGGCACGTGGGCATTATTTGTGAATGAGGGCACTGTTGGGGCCTTATTAGTGAGGACATAATTACATATATTTTTAGGGTATGCTAATGGGACACCATAGTCCTCGAGTCACACTTATGAAAAGTATTCATGGCTTTGATTGTAGAAGAAAAGAGATGAAACAACTGATCAGAGAAGACGCTACGTTTTTGCAATACAGTTCCCGTCTACGTTATCACTCTGAAAACTGTACGGAATCGTACGGAATCGTATTGCATCCTGTACGGTTTAGTTGTTTGTTTTTTCGTGCCCAAAACTGTAGCCTACCACGGTTTTTGGTCCGGGTGAAAAACTGTATTGAAAAGTATACTTATTTTTTTTTAACATTCAATGGGAACCATACAGAACCGTATGTGCGCACGATTCCATACGGTTTTCACCATACGATTTTTTTGTTACTTTGTACAGTTTTTTTTTTCTTGGAATCAAACAAGGTAAACTTTATTCATAATGAAGTTTTTTTCTTTAAAAAAAAATGCAACTGGAAATAAGTTTTCAAAACGTATACAGCTTAAAATTTGTGCACACGTTTTGATACAGTTTAGCCAGGTTTTAAGGAATCAGTTTTTTATCAAAAACCTGATACGGGAACTGTATTACAAAAACGTGGTGTGAACCCGACCTTATACAGTGGGGTAAAAAAAAGTATTTAGTCAGCCCCCAAATGTGCAAGTTCTCCCCCTTATAAAGATGAGGCTGTAATTATCATCATAGGTTATAACGTCAACTATGAGACAGAATGGGGGGGGGGGGGGTACAGGATATCACATTGTAGGAGCTCTAACTAATTGGTAAATTTCGGTGAAATAAGTATTTGGGGGGAGATTCATCAAAACCAGTGTAGAGGAAGAGTTGTGCAGTTGCCCATAGCAACCAATCTGATCACTTCTTTCATTTTTGTAAAGGCCTCTGAAAAATGAAGGAAACAATCTGATTGGTTGGGCAATATTTCTGTCTCTCACAGACCTGTAACAACTTCTTTAACCCCTTAAGAACTCAGCCCTCATCCACAGATGAGTATTGGGGCTTGTGTTTTTGCGCAACCAGTTGTCCTTTTGTAATGACATCACTCACGTTACCATAAAATTATGGTGCAAACAAAAAAATACTATTTGTGTGGGGAAATTGAAAAGAAAGCTGCAATTTAGCAAATTTTGGAAGGTTTTGTTTTCACGCTGTACAATTTACTGTAAAAATGACGTTTTCTTCTGTGGGGTCAATACGATTAAAATGATACCCATGATTACATACTTTTTGTATTGTACCGCTTTAAAAAGTCGCAAATCTATACCAAATTAGTACGTTTAACCCCTTAAGGACCAGGGGTTTTTCTGCTTTTTGCATTTTCGTTTTTTGCTCCTTGCCTTTAAAAAAATCATAACTCTTTCAATTTTGCACCTAAAAATCCATATGATGCTTATTTTTTGCGCCACCAATTCTACTTTGTAATAACGTCAGTCATTTTACCCAAAAATCAACGGTGAAACGGAAAAAAAAAATCATTGTGCGACAAAATTGAAAAAAAAAACGCCATTTTGTAACTTTTGGGGGCTTCCGTTTCTATGTAGTAAATTTTTCGGTAAAAATGACCCCTTCTCTTTATTCTGTAGATCCATACGGTTAAAATGATCCCCGACTTATATAGGTGATTTTGTTGGACTTCTGTAAAAAATCATAACTACAGGCAGGAAAATGTATACGTTTAAAATTGTCGTCTTCTGACCCCTATAACTTTTTTATTTTTCCGTGTATGGGGCGGTATGAGGGCTCATTTGTTGCGCCGTGATCTGAAGTTTTTAGCGGTACCATTTTTGCATTGATAGGACTTATTGAATTTTTTTGCGCGCACGCCATTGACCGAGCGGTTTAATTAATGATATATTTTTATAATTCGGACATTTCCGCACGCGGTGATAGCGCATATGTTTATTTTTATTTACACTTTTTTTTTTTATGGGAAAAGGGGGGTTATTCAAACTTTGAATAGGGAAGGGGTTAAATGACATTCATTCACTTTCTTTTGCAGTGTTATATATAGGAGACTATAATACTGATCACACTGATCTCTTATACTGATCATTATTATCCCATAGAGACTATAATACTGATCACACTGATCTCTTATACTGATCATTGTTATCCCATAGGAGACTATAACACTGCACACACTGATCTCTTATACTGATCATTATTATCCCATAGAGACTATAATACTGATCACACTGATCTCTTATACTGATCATTATTATCCCATAGAGACTATAATACTGATCACACTGATCTCTTATACTGATCATTATTATCCCATAGAGACTATAATACTGATCACACTGATCTCTTATACTGATCATTATTATCCCATAGAGACTATAATACTGATCACACTGATCTCTTATACTGATCATTATTATCCCATAGAGACTATAATACTGATCACACTGATCTCTTATACTGATCATTATTATCCCATAGGAGACTATAACACTACACACACACACTGATCTCTTATACTGATCATTATTATCCCATAGGGACCTATAACACTGCACACACTGATCTCTTATACTGATCATTATTATCCCATAGGAGACTATAACCCTGCACACACTGATCTCTTATACTGATCATTGTTATCCCATAGAGACTATAATACTGATCACACTGATCTCTTATACTGATCATTATTATCCCATAGAGACTATAATACTGATCACACTGATCTCTTATACTGATCATTATTATCCCATAGGAGACTATAACACTACACACACACACTGATCTCTTATACTGATCATTATTATCCCATAGGGACCTATAACACTGCACACACTGATCTCTTATACTGATCATTATTATCCCATAGGAGACTATAACACTGCACACACTGATCTCTTATACTGATCAATATTATCCCATAGGAGACTATAACACTGCACACACTGATCTCTTATACTGATCATTATTATCCCATAGGGACCTATAACACTGCACACACTGATCTCTTATACTGATCATTATTATCCCATAGGAGACTATAACACTGCACACACTGATCTCTTATACTGATCAATATTATCCCATAGGAGACTATAACACTGCACACACTGATCTCTTATACTGATCATTATTATCCCATAGGAGACTATAACACTGCACTCACTGATCTCTTATACTGATCATTATTATCCCATAGGGACCTATAACACTGCACACACTGATCTCTTATACTGATCATTATTATCCCATAGGAGACTATAACACTGCACACACTGATCTCTTATACTGATCATTGTTATCCCATAGGAGACTATAACACTGATCACACTGATCTCTTATACTGATCATTATTATCCCATAGGAGACTATAATACTGATCACACTGATCTCTTATACTGATCATTATTATCCCATAGGAGACTATAATACTGATCACACTGATCTCTTATACTGATCATTATTATCCCATAGGAGACTATAACACTGTACACACTGATCTCTTATACTGATCATTGTTATCCCATAGAAGACTATAAGACTGATCACACTGATCTCTTATACTGATCATTATTATCCCATAGGAGACTATAATCCTGATCACACTGATCTCTTATACTGATCATTATTATCCCATAGGAGACTATAATACTGATCACACTGATCTCTTATACTGATCATTATTATCCCATAGGAGACTATAATACTGATCACACTGATCTTTTATACTGATCATTGTTATCCCATAGGAGACTATAACACTGCACACACTGATCTCTTATACTGATCATTATTATCCCATAGGGACCTATAACACTGCACACACTGATCTCTTATACTGATCATTATTATCCCATAGGAGACTATAACACTGCACACACTGATCTCTTATACTGATCATTATTATCCCATAGGAGACTATAACACTGCACACACTGATCTCTTATACTGATCATTATTATCCCATAGGAGACTATAACACAGCACACACTGATCTCTTATACTGATCATTATTATCCCATAGGAGACTATAACACTGCACACACTGATCTCTTATACTGATCATTATTATCCCATAGGAGACTATAATACTGATCACACTGATCTCTTATACTGATCATTATTATCCCATAGGAGACTATAACACTGCACACACTGATCTCTTATACTGATCATTATTATCCCATAGGAGACTATAACACTGCACACACTGATCTCTTATACTGATCATTATTATCCCATAGGAGACTATAACACTGCACACACTGATCTCTTATACTGATCATTATTATCCCATAGGAGACTATAACACTGCACACACTGATCTCTTATACTGATCATTATTATCCCATAGAGACTATAATACTGATCACACTGATCTCTTATACTGATCATTATTATCCCATAGAGACTATAATACTGATCACACTGATCTCTTATACTGATCATTATTATCCCATAGGAGACTATAACACTACACACACACACTGATCTCTTATACTGATCATTATTATCCCATAGGGACCTATAACACTGCACACACTGATCTCTTATACTGATCATTATTATCCCATAGGAGACTATAACACTGCACACACTGATCTCTTATACTGATCATTATTATCCCATAGAGACTATAATACTGATCACACTGATCTCTTATACTGATCATTATTATCCCATAGAGACTATAATACTGATCACACTGATCTCTTATACTGATCATTATTATCCCATAGGAGACTATAACACTACACACACACACTGATCTCTTATACTGATCATTATTATCCCATAGGGACCTATAACACTGCACACACTGATCTCTTATACTGATCATTATTATCCCATAGGAGACTATAACACTGCACACACTGATCTCTTATACTGATCATTATTATCCCATAGGAGACTATAACACTACACACACACACTGATCTCTTATACTGATCATTATTATCCCATAGGGACCTATAACACTGCACACACTGATCTCTTATACTGATCATTATTATCCCATAGGGACCTATAACACTGCACACACTGATCTCTTATACTGATCAATATTATCCCATAGGAGACTATAACACTGCACACACTGATCTCTTATACTGATCATTATTATCCCATAGGGACCTATAACACTGCACACACTGATCTCTTATACTGATCATTATTATCCCATAGGAGACTATAACACTGCACACACTGATCTCTTATACTGATCAATATTATCCCATAGGAGACTATAACACTGCACACACTGATCTCTTATACTGATCATTATTATCCCATAGGAGACTATAACACTGCACTCACTGATCTCTTATACTGATCATTATTATCCCATAGGGACCTATAACACTGCACACACTGATCTCTTATACTGATCATTATTATCCCATAGGGACCTATAACACTGCACACACTGATCTCTTATACTGATCATTATTATCCCATAGGAGACTATAACACTGCACACACTGATCTCTTATACTGATCATTGTTATCCCATAGGAGACTATAACACTGATCACACTGATCTCTTATACTGATCATTATTATCCCATAGGAGACTATAATACTGATCACACTGATCTCTTATACTGATCATTATTATCCCATAGGAGACTATAATACTGATCACACTGATCTCTTATACTGATCATTATTATCCCATAGGAGACTATAACACTGTACACACTGATCTCTTATACTGATCATTGTTATCCCATAGGAGACTATAATACTGATCACACTGATCTCTTATACTGATCATTATTATCCCATAGGAGACTATAATCCTGATCACACTGATCTCTTATACTGATCATTATTATCCCATAGGAGACTATAATACTGATCACACTGATCTCTTATACTGATCATTATTATCCCATAGGAGACTATAATACTGATCACACTGATCTCTTATACTGATCATTGTTATCCCATAGGAGACTATAACACTGCACACACTGATCTCTTATACTGATCATTATTATCCCATAGGGACCTATAACACTGCACACACTGATCTCTTATACTGATCATTATTATCCCATAGGAGACTATAACACTGCACACACTGATCTCTTATACTGATCATTATTATCCCATAGGAGACTATAACACTGCACACACTGATCTCTTATACTGATCATTATTATCTCATAGGAGACTATAACACAGCACACACTGATCTCTTATACTGATCATTATTATCCCATAGGAGACTATAACACTGCACACATTGATCTCTTATACTGATCATTATTATCCCATAGGAGACTATAACACTGCACACACTGATCTCTTATACTGATCATTATTATCCCATAGGAGACTATAACACTGCACACACTGATCTCTTATATTGATCATTATTATCCCATAGGGACCTATAACACTGCACACACTGATCTCTTATACTGATCATTATTATCCCATAGGAGACTATAACACTGCACACACTGATCTCTAATACTGATCATTATTATCCCATAGGAGACTATAATACTGCACACACTGATCTCTTATACTGATCATTATTATCCCATAGGGACCTATAACACTGCACACACAGATCTCTTATACTGATCATTATTATCCCATAGGAGACTATATAACACTGCACACACTGATCTCTTATACTGATCATTATTATCCCATAGGAGACTATAATACTGATCACACTGATCTCTTATACTGATCATTATTATCCCATAGGAGACTATAACACTGCACACACTGATCTCTTATACTGATCATTATTATCCCATAGGAGACTATAACACTGCACACACTGATCTCTTATACTGATCATTATTATCCCATAGAAGACTATAACACTGCACACACTGATCTCTTATACTGATCATTATTATCCCATAGGAGACTATATAACACTGCACACACTGATCTCTTATACTGATCATTATTATCCCATAGGAGACTATAATACTGATCACACTGATCTCTTATACTGATCATTATTATCCCATAGGAGACTATAACACTGCACACACTGATCTCTTATACTGATCATTATTATCCCATAGGAGACTATAACACTGCACACACTGATCTCTTATACTGATCATTATTATCCCATAGAAGACTATAACACTGCACACACTGATCTCTTATACTGATCATTATTATCCCATAGGAGACTATAACACTGCACACACTGATCTCTTATACTGATCATTATTATCCCATAGGGAGCTATAGCACTGCACACACTGATCTCTTATACTGATCATTATTATCCCATAGGGACCTATAACACTGCACACACTGATCTCTTATACTGATCATTATTATCCCATAGGGACCTATAACACTGCACACACTGATCTCTTATACTGATCATTATTATCCCATAGGGACCTATAACACTGCACACACTGATCTCTTATACTGATCATTGTTATCCCATAGGAGACTATAACACTGCACACACTGATCTCTTATACTGATCATTGTTATCCCATAGGAGACTATAACACTGCACACACTGATCTCTTATACTGATCATTATTATCCCATAGGGACCTATAACACTGTACACACTGATCATTATTATCCCATAGGAGACTATAACACTGCACACACTGATCTCTTATACTGATCATTATTATCCCATAGGGGACTATAACACTGCACACACTGATCTCTTATACTGATCATTGTTATCCCATGGGAGACTATAACACTGCACACACTGATCACTTATACTGATCATTATTATCCCATAGGAGACTATAACACTGAACACACTGATCTCTTATACTGATCATTATTATCCCATAGGAGACTATAACACTGCACACACTGATCTCTTATACTGATCATTATTATCCCATAGGAGACTATAACACTGCACACACTGATCTCTTATACTGATCATTATTATCCCATAGGGACCTATAACACTGCACACACTGATCTCTTATACTGATCATTATTATCCCATAGGAGACTATAACACTGCACACACTGATCTCTTATACTGATCATTGTTATCCCATAGGAGACTATAACACTGCACACACTGATCTCTTATACTGATCATTATTATCCCATAGGGACCTATAACACTGTACACACTGATCATTATTATCCCATAGGAGACTATAATACTGCACACACTGATCTCTTATACCGATCTTATTATCCCATAGGGACCTATAACACTGCACACACTGATCTCTTATACTGATCATTATTATCCCATAGGGACCTATAACACTGCACACACTGATCTCTTATACTGATCATTATTATCCCATAGGAGACTATAACACTGTACACACTGATCTCTTATACTGATCATTATTATCCCATAGGAGACTATAACACTGATCACACTGATCTCTTATACTGATCATTATTATCCCATAGGAGACTATAACACTGCACACACTGATCTCTTATACTGATCATTGTTATCCCATAGGAGACTATAACACTGCACACACTGATCTCTTATACTGATCATTATTAACCCATAGGAGACTATAACACTGCACACACTGATGTCTTATACTGATCATTATTATCCCATAGGAGACTATAACACTGCACACACTGATGTCTTATACTGATCATTATTATCCCATAGGAGACTATAACACTGCACACACTGATCTCTTATTCTGATCATTATTATCCCATAGGGGACTATAACACAGCACACACTGATCTCTTATACCGATCATTATTATCCCATAGGAGACTATAACACTGCACACACTGATCTCTTATACTGATCATTATTATCCCATAGGGACCTATAACACTGCACACACTGATCTCTTATACTGATCATTATTATCCCATAGGGACCTATAACACTGCACACACTGATCTCTTATACTGATCATTATTATCCCATAGGAGACTATAACACTGCACACACTGATCTCTTATACTGATCATTGTTATCCCATAGGAGACTATAACACTGCACACACTGATCTCTTATACTGATCATTATTATCCCATAGGGACCTATAACACTGTACACACTGATCATTATTATCCCATAGGAGACTATAATACTGCACACACTGATCTCTTATACTGATCATTATTATCCCATAGGGACCTATAACACTGCACACACTGATCTCTTATACTGATCATTATTATCCCATAGGGACCTATAACACTGCACACACTGATCTCTTATACTGATCATTATTATCCCATAGGAGACTATAACACTGCACACACTCATCTCTTATACTGATCATTATTATCCCATAGGAGACTATAATACTGATCACACTGATCTCTTATACTGATCATTATTATCCCATAGGGACCTATAACACTGCACACACTGATCTCTTATACTGATCATTATTATCCCATAGGGACCTATAACACTGCACACACTGATCTCTTATACTGATCATTATTATCCCATAGGAGACTATAACACTGCACACACTGATGTCTTATACTGATCATTATTATCCCATAGGAGACTATAACACTGCACACACTGATCTCTTATACTGATCATTATTATCCCATAGGAGACTATAACACTGCACACACTGATCTCTTATACTGATCATTATTATCCCATAGGAGACTATAACACTGCACACACTGATCTCTTATACTGATCATTATTATCCCATAGGAGACGATAATACTGCATACACTGATCTCTTATATTGATCATTGTTATCCCATAGGGACCTATAACACTGCACACACTGATCTCTTATACTGATCATTATTATCCCATAGGAGGCTATAACACTGCACACACTGATCCCTTATACTGATCATTATTATCCCATAGGGACCTATAACACTGCACACACTGATCTCTTATACTGATCATTATTATCGCATTGGAGACTATAATACTGCACACACTGATCTCTTATACTGATCATTATTATCCCATAGGGACCTATAACACTGCACATACTGATCTCTTATACTGATCATTATTATCCCATAGGGACCTATAACACTGCACACACTGATCTCTTATACTGATCATTGTTATCCCATAGGGACCTATAACACTGCACACACTTATCTCTTATACTGATCATTATTATCCCATAGGGACCTATAACACTGCACACACTGATCTCTTATACTGATCATTGTTATCCCATAGGAGACTATAACACTGCACACACTGATCTCTTATACTGATCATTGTTATCCCATAGGAGACTATAACACTGCACACACTGATCTCTTATACTGATCATTATTATCCCATAGGAGACTATAATACTGCACACACTGATCTCTTATTCTGATCATTATTATCCCATAGGGACCTATAACACTGCACACACTGATCTCTTATACTGATCATTATTATCCCATAGGGACCTATAACACTGCACACACTGATCTCTTATACTGATCATTATTATCCCATAGGGACCTATAACACTGCACACACTGATCTCTTATACTGATCATTGTTATCCCATAGGAGACTATAACACTGCACACACAGATCTCTTATACTGATCATTATTATCCCATAGGGACCTATAACACTGCACACACTGATCTCTTATACTGATCATTATTATCCCATAGGAGACTATAACACTGCACACACTGATCTCTTATACTGATCATTATTATCCCATAGGGACCTATAACACTGCACACACTGATCTCTTATACTGATCATTATTATCCCATAGGGACCTATAACACTGCACACACTGATCTCTTATACTGATCATTATTATCCCATAGGAGACTATAACACTGCACACACTGATCTCTTATACTGATCATTGTTATCCCATAGGAGACTATAACACTGCACACACTGATCTCTTATACTGATCATTATTATCCCATAGGGACCTATAACACTGCACACACTGATCTCTTATACTGATCATTATTATCCCATAGGAGACTATAATACTGCACACACTGATCTCTTATACTGATCATTATTATCCCATAGGGACCTATAACACTGCACACACTGATCTCTTATACTGATCATTATTATCCCATAGGGACCTATAACACTGCACACACTGATCTCTTATATTGATCATTATTATTCCATAGGAGACTATAACACTGCACACACTGATCACTTATACTGATCATTATTATCCCATAGGAGACTATAACACTGATCACACTGATCTCTTATACTGATCATTATTATCCCATAGGAGACTATAACACTGCACACACTGATGTCTTATACTGATCATTATTATCCCATAGGAGACTATAACACTGCACACACTGATCTCTTATACTGATCATTATTATCCCATAGGAGACTATAACACTGCACACACTGATCTCTTATACTGATCACTGTTATCCCATAGGAGACTATAACACTGCACACACTGATCTCTTATACTGATCATTATTATCCCATAGGAGACTATAATACTGCACACACTGATCTCTTATTCTGATCATTATTATCCCATAGGGACCTAAAACACTGCACACACTGATCTCTTATACTGATCATTATTATCCCATAGGGACCTATAACACTGCACACACTGATCTCTTATACTGATCATTATTATCCCACAGGGACCTATAACACTGCACACACTGATCTCTTATACTGATCATTATTATCCCATAGGGACCTATAACACTGCACACACTGATCTCTTATACTGATCATTATTATCCCATAGGGACCTATAACACTGCACACACTGATCTCTTATACTGATCATTGTTATCCCATAGGTGACTATAACACTGCACACACAGATCTCTTATACTGATCATTATTATCCCATAGGGACCTATAACACTGCACACACTGATCTCTTATACTGATCATTATTATCCCATAGGAGACTATAACACTGCACACACTGATCTCTTACACTGATCATTATTATCCCATAGGGACCTATAACACTGCACACACTGATCTCTTATACTGATCATTATTATCCCATAGGAGACTATAACACTGCACACACTGATCTCTTATACTGATCATTATTATCCCATAGGAGACTATAACACTGCACACACTGATCTCTTACACTGATCAATATTATCCCATAGGAGACTATAACACTGCACACACTGATCTCTTATACTGATCATTATTATCCCATAGGAGACTGTAATACTGCACACACTGATCTCTTATACTGATCATTGTTATCCCATAGGGACCTATAACACTGCACACACTGATCTCTTTTACTGATCATTGTTATCCCATAGGGACCTATAACACTGCACACACTGATCTCTTATACTGATCATTATTATCCCATAGGGACCTATAACACTGCACACACTGATCTCTTATACTGACCATTGTTATCCTATAGGAGACTATAACACTGCACACACTGATCTCTTATACTGATCATTATTATCCCATAGGAACCTATAACACTGCACACACTGATCTCTTATACTGATCATTGTTATCCCATAGGGACCTATAACACTGCACACACTGATCTCTTATACTGATCATTATTATCCCATAGGAGACTATAATACTGCACACACTGATCTCTTATACTGATCATTATTATCCCATAGGGACCTATAACACTGCACACACTGATCATTATTATCACATAGGAGACTATAACAC
This sequence comes from Hyla sarda, assembly GCF_029499605.1. Classification (NCBI taxonomy): domain Eukaryota; kingdom Metazoa; phylum Chordata; class Amphibia; order Anura; family Hylidae; genus Hyla; species Hyla sarda. The sequence goes on from NW_026607691.1 coordinate 38,835, forward strand.
TGCACACACTGATCTCTTATACTGATCATCATTATCCCATAGGGACCTATAACACTGCACACACTGATCTCTTATACTGATCATTATTATCCCATAGGAGACTATAACACTGCACACACTGATCTCTTATACTGATCATTATTATCCCATAGGAGACTATAACACTGCACACACTGATCTCTTATACTGATCATTATTATCCCATAGGAGACTATAATACTGCACACACTGATCTCTTATTCTGATCATTATTATCCCATAGGGACCTATAACACTGCACACACTGATCTCTTCTACTGATCATTATTATCCCATAGGGACCTATAACACTGTACACACTGATCATTATTATCCCATAGGAGACTATAATACTGCACACACTGATCTCTTATACTGTTCATTATTATCCCATAGGGACCTATAACACTGCACACACTGATCTCTTATACTGATCATTATTATCCCTCAGGGACCTATAACACTGCACACACTGATCTCTTATACTGATCATTATTATCCCATAGGAGACTATAACACTGCACACACTGATCTCTTATACTGATCATTATTATCCCATAGGAGACTATAACACTGCACACACTGATCTCTTATACTGATCATTATTATCCCATAGGAGACTATAACACTGCACACACTGATCTCTTATACTGATCATTATTATCCCATAGGAGACGATAACACTGCATACACTGATCTCTTATATTGATCATTGTTATCCCATAGGGACCTATAACACTGCACACACTGATCTCTTATACTGATCATTATTATCCCATAGGAAGCTATAACACTGCACACACTGATCTCTTATACTGATCATTATTATCCCATAGGGACCTATAACACTGCACACACTGATCTCTTATACTGATCATTATTATCCCATAGGAGACTATAATACTGCACACACTGATCTCTTATACTGATCAGTATTATCCCATAGGGACCTATAACACTGCACATACTGATCTCTTATACTGATCATTATTATCCCATAGGGACCTATAACACTGCACACACTGATCTCTTATACTGATCATTATTATCCCATAGGGACCTATAACACTGCACACACTGATCTCTTATACTGATCATTATTATCCCATAGGGACCTATAACACTGCACACACTGATCTCTTATACTGATCATTGTTATCCCATAGGAGACTATAACACTGCACACACTGATCTCTTATACTGATCATTGTTATCCCATAGGAGACTATAACACTGCACACACTCATCTCTTATACTGATCATTATTATCCCATAGGGACCTATAACACTGCACACACTGATCTCTTATACTGATCATTGTTATCCCATAGGAGACTATAACACTGCACACACTGATCTCTTATACTGATCATTATTATCCCATAGGAGACTATAACACTGCACACACTGATCTCTTATACTGATCATTATTATCCCATAGGAGACTATAATACTGCACACACTGATCTCTTATACTGATCATTATTATCCCATTGGAAGCTATAACACTGCACACACTGATCTCTTATACTGATCATTATTATCCCATAGGGACCTATATCACTGCACACACTGATCTCTTATACTGATCATTATTATCCCATAGGAGACTATAATACTGCACACACTGATCTCTTATACTGATCATTATTATCCCATAGGGACCTATAACACTGCACATACTGATCTCTTATACTGATCATTATTATCCCATAGGGACCTATAACACTGCACACACTGATCTCTTATACTGATCATTATTATCCCATAGGGACCTATAACACTGCACACACTGATCTCTTATACTGATCATTGTTATCCCATAGGAGACTATAACACTGCACACACTGATCTCTTATACTGATCATTGTTATCCCATAGGAGACTATAACACTGCACACACTCATCTCTTATACTGATCATTATTATCCCATAGGGACCTATAACACTGCACACACTGATCTCTTATACTGTTCATTGTTATCCCATAGGAGACTATAACACTGCACACACTGATCTCTTATACTGATCATTATTATCCCATAGGAGACTATAACACTGCACACACTGATCTCTTATACTGATCATTATTATCCCATAGGAGACTATAACACTGCACACACTGATCTCTTATACTGATCATTATTATCCCATAGGGGACTATAACACTGCACACACTGATCTCTTATACTGATCATTGTTATCCCATAGGAGACTATAACACTGCACACACTGATCTCTTATACTGATCATTATTATCCCATAGGAGACTATAACACTGCACACACTGATCTCTTATACTGATCATTATTATCCCATAGGAGACTATAATAGTGCACACACTGATCTCTTATTCTGATCATTATTATCCCATAGGGACCTATAACACTGCACACACTGATCTCTTATACTGATCATTATTATCCCATAGGGACCTATAACACTGCACACACTGATCTCTTATACTGATCATTATTATCCCCTAGGGACCTATAACACTGCACACACTGATCTCTTATACTGATCATTGTTATCCCATAGGAGACTATAACACTGCACACACAGATCTCTTATACTGATCATTATTATCCCATAGGGACCTATAACACTGCACACACTGATCTCTTATACTGATCATTATTATCCCATAGGAGACTATAACACTGCACACACTGATCTCTTATACTGATCATTATTATCCCATAGGGACCTATAACACTGCACACACTGATCTCTTATACTGATCATTATTGTCCCATAGGGACCTATAACACTGCACACACTGATCTCTTATACTGATCATTATTATCCCATAGGAGACTATAACACTGCACACACTGATCTCTTATACTGATCATTGTTATCCCATAGGAGACTATAACACTGCACACACTGATCTCTTATACTGATCATTATTATCCCATAGGGACCTATAACACTGCACACACTGATCATTATTATCCCATAGGAGACTATAATACTGCACACACTGATCTCTTATACTGATCATTATTATCCCATAGGGACCTATAACACTGCACACACTGATCTCTTATACTGATCATTATTATCCCATAGGGACCTATAACACTGCACACACTGATCTCTTATATTGATCATTATTATCCCATAGGAGACTATAACACTGCACACACTGATCTCTTATACTGATCATTATTATCCCATAGGAGACTATAACACTGATCACACTGATCTCTTATACTGATCATTATTATCCCATAGGAGACTATAACACTGCACACACTGATGTCTTATACTGATCATTATTATCCCATAGGAGACTATAACACTGCACACACTGATCTCTTATACTGATCATTATTATCCCATAGGAGACTATAACACTGCACACACTGATCTCTTATACTGATCACTGTTATCCCATAGGAGACTATAACACTGCACACACTGATCTCTTATACTGATCATTATTATCCCATAGGAGACTATAATACTGCACACACTGATCTCTTATTCTGATCATTATTATCCCATAGGGACCTAAAACACTGCACACACTGATCTCTTATACTGATCATTATTATCCCATAGGGACCTATAACACTGCACACACTGATCTCTTATACTGATCATTATTATCCCATAGGGACCTATAACACTGCACACACTGATCTCTTATACTGATCATTATTATCCCATAGGGACCTATAACACTGCACACACTGATCTCTTATACTGATCATTATTATCCCATAGGGACCTATAACACTGCACACACTGATCTCTTATACTGATCATTATTATCCCATAGGGACCTATAACACTGCACACACTGATCTCTTATACTGATCATTATTATCCCATAGGGACCTATAACACTGTACACACTGATCTCTTATACTGATCATTGTTATCCCATAGGTGACTATAACACTGCACACACAGATCTCTTATGCTGATCATTATTATCCCATAGGGACCTATAACACTGCACACACTGATCTCTTATACTGATCATTGTTATCCCATAGGAACCTATAACACTGCACACACTGATCTCTTATACTGATCATTGTTATCCCATAGGGACCTATAACACTGCACACACTGATCTCTTATACTGATCATTATTATCCCATAGGAGACTATAATACTGCACACACTGATCTCTTATACTGATCATTATTATCCCATAGGGACCTATAACACTGCACACACTGATCATTATTATCCCATAGGAGACTATAACACTGCACACACTGATCTCTTATACTGATCATTATTATCCCATAGGAGACTATAACACTGCACACACTGATCTCTTATACTGATCATTATTATCCCATAGGAGACTATAATACTGCACACACTGATCTCTTATACTGATCATTATTATCCCATTGGAAGCTATAACACTGCACACACTGATCTCTTATACTGATCATTATTATCCCATAGGGACCTATATCACTGCACACACTGATCTCTTATACAGATCATTATTATCCCATAGGAGACTATAATACTGCACACACTGATCTCTTATACTGATCATTATTATCCCATAGGGACCTATAACACTGCACATACTGATCTCTTATACTGATCATTATTATCCCATAGGGACCTATAACACTGCACACACTGATCTCTTATACTGATCATTATTATCCCATAGGGACCTATAACACTGCACACACTGATCTCTTATACTGATCATTGTTATCCCATAGGAGACTATAACACTGCACACACTGATCTCTTATACTGATCATTGTTATCCCATAGGAGACTATAACACTGCACACACTCATCTCTTATACTGATCATTATTATCCCATAGGGACCTATAACACTGCACACACTGATCTCTTATACTGTTCATTGTTATCCCATAGGAGACTATAACACTGCACACACTGATCTCTTATACTGATCATTATTATCCCATAGGAGACTATAACACTGCACACACTGATCTCTTATACTGATCATTATTATCCCATAGGAGACTATAACACTGCACACACTGATCTCTTATACTGATCATTATTATCCCATAGGGGACTATAACACTGCACACACTGATCTCTTATACTGATCATTGTTATCCCATAGGAGACTATAACACTGCACACACTGATCTCTTATACTGATCATTATTATCCCATAGGAGACTATAACACTGCACACACTGATCTCTTATACTGATCATTATTATCCCATAGGAGACTATAATAGTGCACACACTGATCTCTTATTCTGATCATTATTATCCCATAGGGACCTATAACACTGCACACACTGATCTCTTATACTGATCATTATTATCCCATAGGGACCTATAACACTGCACACACTGATCTCTTATACTGATCATTATTATCCCCTAGGGACCTATAACACTGCACACACTGATCTCTTATACTGATCATTGTTATCCCATAGGAGACTATAACACTGCACACACAGATCTCTTATACTGATCATTATTATCCCATAGGGACCTATAACACTGCACACACTGATCTCTTATACTGATCATTATTATCCCATAGGAGACTATAACACTGCACACACTGATCTCTTATACTGATCATTATTATCCCATAGGGACCTATAACACTGCACACACTGATCTCTTATACTGATCATTATTGTCCCATAGGGACCTATAACACTGCACACACTGATCTCTTATACTGATCATTATTATCCCATAGGAGACTATAACACTGCACACACTGATCTCTTATACTGATCATTGTTATCCCATAGGAGACTATAACACTGCACACACTGATCTCTTATACTGATCATTATTATCCCATAGGGACCTATAACACTGCACACACTGATCATTATTATCCCATAGGAGACTATAATACTGCACACACTGATCTCTTATACTGATCATTATTATCCCATAGGGACCTATAACACTGCACACACTGATCTCTTATACTGATCATTATTATCCCATAGGGACCTATAACACTGCACACACTGATCTCTTATATTGATCATTATTATCCCATAGGAGACTATAACACTGCACACACTGATCTCTTATACTGATCATTATTATCCCATAGGAGACTATAACACTGATCACACTGATCTCTTATACTGATCATTATTATCCCATAGGAGACTATAACACTGCACACACTGATGTCTTATACTGATCATTATTATCCCATAGGAGACTATAACACTGCACACACTGATCTCTTATACTGATCATTATTATCCCATAGGAGACTATAACACTGCACACACTGATCTCTTATACTGATCACTGTTATCCCATAGGAGACTATAACACTGCACACACTGATCTCTTATACTGATCATTATTATCCCATAGGACACTATAATACTGCACACACTGATCTCTTATTCTGATCATTATTATCCCATAGGGACCTAAAACACTGCACACACTGATCTCTTATACTGATCATTATTATCCCATAGGGACCTATAACACTGCACACACTGATCTCTTATACTGATCATTATTATCCCATAGGGACCTATAACACTGCACACACTGATCTCTTATACTGATCATTATTATCCCATAGGGACCTATAACACTGCACACACTGATCTCTTATACTGATCATTATTATCCCATAGGGACCTATAACACTGCACACACTGATCTCTTATACTGATCATTATTATCCCATAGGGACCTATAACACTGCACACACTGATCTCTTATACTGATCATTGTTATCCCATAGGTGACTATAACACTGCACACACAGATCTCTTATACTGATCATTATTATCCCATAGGGACCTATAACACTGCACACACTGATCTCTTATACTGATCATTGTTATCCCATAGGAACCTATAACACTGCACACACTGATCTCTTATACTGATCATTGTTATCCCATAGGGACCTATAACACTGCACACACTGATCTCTTATACTGATCATTATTATCCCATAGGAGACTATAATACTGCACACACTGATCTCTTATACTGATCATTATTATCCCATAGGGACCTATAACACTGCACACACTGATCATTATTATCCCATAGGAGACTATAACACTGCACACACTGATCTCTTATACTGATCATCATTATCCCATAGGGACCTATAACACTGCACACACTGATCTCTTATACTGATCATTATTATCCCATAGGAGACTATAACACTGCACACACTGATCTCTTATACTGATCATTATTATCCCATAGGAGACTATAACACTGCACACACTGATCTCTTATACTGATCATTATTATCCCATAGGAGACTATAACACTGCACACACTGATCTCTTATACTGATCATTATTATCCCATAGGGACCTATAACACTGCGCACACTGATCTCTTATACTGATCATTGTTATCTCATAGGAGACTATAACACTGCACACACTGATTTCTTATACTGATCATTATTATCCCATAGGACACTATAATACTGCACACACTGATCTCTTATTCTGATCATTATTATCCCATAGGGACCTAAAACACTGCACACACTGATCTCTTATACTGATCATTATTATCCCATAGGGACCTATAACACTGCACACACTGATCTCTTATACTGATCATTATTATCCCATAAGGACCTATAACACTGCACACACTGATCTCTTATACTGATCATTATTATCCCATAGGGACCTATAACACTGCACACACTGATCTCTTATACTGATCATTATTATCCCATAGGAGACTATAACACTGCACACACTGATCTCTTATACTGATCATTATTATCCCATAGGGACCTATAACACTGCACACACTGATCTCTTATACTGATCATTGTTATCCCATAGGAGACTATAACACTGCACACACTGATCTCTTATACTGATCATTATTATCCCATAGGGACCTATAACACTGCACACACTGATCTCTTATACTGATCATTATTATCCCATAGGAGACTATAACACTGCACACACTGATCTCTTATACTGATCATTATTATCCCATAGGGACCTATAACACTGCACACACTGATCTCTTATACTGATCATTGTTATCCCATAGGAGACTATAACACTGCACACACTGATCTCTTATACTGATCATTGTTATCCCATAGGAGACTATAACACTGCACACACTGATCTCTTATACTGATCATTATTATCCCATAGGAGACTATAATACTGCACACACTGATCTCTTATTCTGATCATTATTATCCCATAGGGACCTATAACACTGCACACACTGATCTCTTATACTGATCATTATTATCCCATAGGGACCTATAACACTGCACACACTGATCTCTTATACTGATCATTATTATCCCATAGGGACCTATAACACTGCACACACTGATCTCTTATACTGATCATTGTTATCCCATAGGAGACTATAACACTGCACACACAGATCTCTTATACTGATCATTATTATCCCATAGGGACCTATAACACTGCACACACTGATCTCTTATACTGATCATTATTATCCCATAGGAGACTATAACACTGCACACACTGATCTCTTATACTGATCATTATTATCCCATAGGGACCTATAACACTGCACACACTGATCTCTTATACTGATCATTATTATCCCATAGGGACCTATAACACTGCACACACTGATCTCTTATACTGATCATTATTATCCCATAGGAGACTATAACACTGCACACACTGATCTCTTATACTGATCATTGTTATCCCATAGGAGACTATAACACTGCACACACTGATCTCTTATACTGATCATTATTATCCCATAGGGACCTATAACACTGCACACACTGATCTCTTATACTGATCATTATTATCCCATAGGAGACTATAATACTGCACACACTGATCTCTTATACTGATCATTATTATCCCATAGGGACCTATAACACTGCACACACTGATCTCTTATACTGATCATTATTATCCCATAGGGACCTATAACACTGCACACACTGATCTCTTATATTGATCATTATTATTCCATAGGAGACTATAACACTGCACACACTGATCACTTATACTGATCATTATTATCCCATAGGAGACTATAACACTGATCACACTGATCTCTTATACTGATCATTATTATCCCATAGGAGACTATAACACTGCACACACTGATGTCTTATACTGATCATTATTATCCCATAGGAGACTATAACACTGCACACACTGATCTCTTATACTGATCATTATTATCCCATAGGAGACTATAACACTGCACACACTGATCTCTTATACTGATCACTGTTATCCCATAGGAGACTATAACACTGCACACACTGATCTCTTATACTGATCATTATTATCCCATAGGAGACTATAATACTGCACACACTGATCTCTTATTCTGATCATTATTATCCCATAGGGACCTAAAACACTGCACACACTGATCTCTTATACTGATCATTATTATCCCATAGGGACCTATAACACTGCACACACTGATCTCTTATACTGATCATTATTATCCCACAGGGACCTATAACACTGCACACACTGATCTCTTATACTGATCATTATTATCCCATAGGGACCTATAACACTGCACACACTGATCTCTTATACTGATCATTATTATCCCATAGGGACCTATAACACTGCACACACTGATCTCTTATACTGATCATTGTTATCCCATAGGTGACTATAACACTGCACACACAGATCTCTTATACTGATCATTATTATCCCATAGGGACCTATAACACTGCACACACTGATCTCTTATACTGATCATTATTATCCCATAGGAGACTATAACACTGCACACACTGATCTCTTACACTGATCATTATTATCCCATAGGGACCTATAACACTGCACACACTGATCTCTTATACTGATCATTATTATCCCATAGGAGACTATAACACTGCACACACTGATCTCTTATACTGATCATTATTATCCCATAGGAGACTATAACACTGCACACACTGATCTCTTACACTGATCAATATTATCCCATAGGAGACTATAACACTGCACACACTGATCTCTTATGCTGATCATTATTATCCCATAGGAGACTATAACACTGCACACACTGATCTCTTATACTGATCATTATTATCCCATAGGGACCTATAACACTGCACACACTGATCTCTTATACTGATCATTGATATCCCATAGGGGACTATAACACTGCACACACTGATCTCTTATACTGATCATTATTATCCCATAGGAGACTGTAATACTGCACACACTGATCTCTTATACTGATCATTGTTATCCCATAGGGACCTATAACACTGCACACACTGATCTCTTATACTGATCATTATTATCCCATAGGGACCTATAACACTGCACACACTGATCTCTTATACTGATCATTATTATCCCATAGGGACCTATAACACTGCACACACTGATCTCTTATACTGATCATTATTATCCCATAGGGACCTATAACACTGCACACACTGATCTCTTATACTGATCATTATTATCCCATAGGGACCTATAACACTGCACACACTGATCTCTTATACTGATCATTATTATCCCATAGGGACCTATAACACTGCACACACTGATCTCTTATACTGATCATTGTTATCCCATAGGTGACTATAACACTGCACACACAGATCTCTTATACTGATCATTATTATCCCATAGGGACCTATAACACTGCACACACTGATCTCTTATACTGATCATTGTTATCCCATAGGAACCTATAACACTGCACACACTGATCTCTTATACTGATCATTGTTATCCCATAGGGACCTATAACACTGCACACACTGATCTCTTATACTGATCATTATTATCCCATAGGAGACTATAATACTGCACACACTGATCTCTTATACTGATCATTATTATCCCATAGGGACCTATAACACTGCACACACTGATCATTATTATCCCATAGGAGACTATAACACTGCACACACTGATCTCTTATACTGATCATCATTATCCCATAGGGACCTATAACACTGCACACACTGATCTCTTATACTGATCATTATTATCCCATAGGAGACTATAACACTGCACACACTGATCTCTTATACTGATCATTATTATCCCATAGGGACCTATAACACTGCACACACTGATCTCTTATACTGATCATTGTTATCTCATAGGAGACTATAACACTGCACACACTGATTTCTTATACTGATCATTATTATCCCATAGGGGACTATAACACTGCACACACTGATCTCTTATACTGATCATTATTATCCCATAGGAGACTATAATACTGCACACACTGATCTCTTATACTGATCATTGTTATCCCATAGGGACCTATAACACTGCACACACTGATCTCTTTTACTGATCATTGTTATCCCATAAGGACCTATAACACTGCACACACTGATCTCTTATACTGATCATTATTATCCCATAGGGACCTATAACACTGCACACACTGATCTCTTATACTGATCATTATTATCCCATAGGAGACTATAACACTGCACACACTGATCTCTTATACTGATCATTATTATCCCATAGGGACCTATAACACTGCACACACTGATCTCTTATACTGATCATTGTTATCCCATAGGAGACTATAACACTGCACACACTGATCTCTTATACTGATCATTGTTATCCCATAGGAGACTATAACACTGCACACACTGATCTCTTATACTGATCATTATTATCCCATAGGAGACTATAATACTGCACACACTGATCTCTTATTCTGATCATTATTATCCCATAGGGACCTATAACACTGCACACACTGATCTCTTATACTGATCATTATTATCCCATAGGGACCTATAACACTGCACACACTGATCTCTTATACTGATCATTATTATCCCATAGGGACCTATAACACTGCACACACTGATCTCTTATACTGATCATTGTTATCCCATAGGAGACTATAACACTGCACACACAGATCTCTTATACTGATCATTATTATCCCATAGGGACCTATAACACTGCACACACTGATCTCTTATACTGATCATTATTATCCCATAGGAGACTATAACACTGCACACACTGATCTCTTATACTGATCATTATTATCCCATAGGGACCTATAACACTGCACACACTGATCTCTTATACTGATCATTATTATCCCATAGGGACCTATAACACTGCACACACTGATCTCTTATACTGATCATTATTATCCCATAGGAGACTATAACACTGCACACACTGATCTCTTATACTGATCATTGTTATCCCATAGGAGACTATAACACTGCACACACTGATCTCTTATACTGATCATTATTATCCCATAGGGACCTATAACACTGCACACACTGATCTCTTATACTGATCATTATTATCCCATAGGAGACTATAATACTGCACACACTGATCTCTTATACTGATCATTATTATCCCATAGGGACCTATAACACTGCACACACTGATCTCTTATACTGATCATTATTATCCCATAGGGACCTATAACACTGCACACACTGATCTCTTATATTGATCATTATTATTCCATAGGAGACTATAACACTGCACACACTGATCACTTATACTGATCATTATTATCCCATAGGAGACTATAACACTGATCACACTGATCTCTTATACTGATCATTATTATCCCATAGGAGACTATAACACTGCACACACTGATGTCTTATACTGATCATTATTATCCCATAGGAGACTATAACACTGCACACACTGATCTCTTATACTGATCATTATTATCCCATAGGAGACTATAACACTGCACACACTGATCTCTTATACTGATCACTGTTATCCCATAGGAGACTATAACACTGCACACACTGATCTCTTATACTGATCATTATTATCCCATAGGAGACTATAATACTGCACACACTGATCTCTTATTCTGATCATTATTATCCCATAGGGACCTAAAACACTGCACACACTGATCTCTTATACTGATCATTATTATCCCATAGGGACCTATAACACTGCACACACTGATCTCTTATACTGATCATTATTATCCCACAGGGACCTATAACACTGCACACACTGATCTCTTATACTGATCATTATTATCCCATAGGGACCTATAACACTGCACACACTGATCTCTTATACTGATCATTATTATCCCATAGGGACCTATAACACTGCACACACTGATCTCTTATACTGATCATTGTTATCCCATAGGTGACTATAACACTGCACACACAGATCTCTTATACTGATCATTATTATCCCATAGGGACCTATAACACTGCACACACTGATCTCTTATACTGATCATTATTATCCCATAGGAGACTATAACACTGCACACACTGATCTCTTACACTGATCATTATTATCCCATAGGGACCTATAACACTGCACACACTGATCTCTTATACTGATCATTATTATCCCATAGGAGACTATAACACTGCACACACTGATCTCTTATACTGATCATTATTATCCCATAGGAGACTATAACACTGCACACACTGATCTCTTACACTGATCAATATTATCCCATAGGAGACTATAACACTGCACACACTGATCTCTTATGCTGATCATTATTATCCCATAGGAGACTATAACACTGCACACACTGATCTCTTATACTGATCATTATTATCCCATAGGGACCTATAACACTGCACACACTGATCTCTTATACTGATCATTGATATCCCATAGGGGACTATAACACTGCACACACTGATCTCTTATACTGATCATTATTATCCCATAGGAGACTGTAATACTGCACACACTGATCTCTTATACTGATCATTGTTATCCCATAGGGACCTATAACACTGCACACACTGATCTCTTTTACTGATCATTGTTATCCCATAGGGACCTATAACACTGCACACACTGATCTCTTATACTGATCATTATTATCCCATAGGGACCTATAACACTGCACACACTGATCTCTTATACTGACCATTGTTATCCTATAGGAGACTATAACACTGCACACACTGATCTCTTATACTGATCATTATTATCCCATAGGAACCTATAACACTGCACACACTGATCTCTTATACTGATCATTGTTATCCCATAGGGACCTATAACACTGCACACACTGATCTCTTATACTGATCATTATTATCCCATAGGAGACTATAATACTGCACACACTGATCTCTTATACTGATCATTATTATCCCATAGGGACCTATAACACTGCACACACTGATCATTATTATCACATAGGAGACTATAACACTGCACACACTGATCTCTTATACTGATCATCATTATCCCATAGGGACCTATAACACTGCACACACTGATCTCTTATACTGATCATTATTATCCCATAGGAGACTATAACACTGCACACACTGATCTCTTATACTGATCATTATTATCCCATAGGAGACTATAACACTGCACACACTGATCTCTTATACTGATCATTATTATGCCATAGGAGACTATAACACTGCACACACTGATCTCTTATACTGATCATTATTATCCCATAGGAGACTATAACACTGCACACACTGATCTCTTATACTGATCATTATTATCCCATAGGAGACTATAATACTGCACACACTGATCTCTTATTCTGATCATTATTATCCCATAGGGACCTATAACACTGCACACACTGATCTCTTCTACTGATCATTATTATCCCATAGGGACCTATAACACTGTACACACTGATCATTATTATCCCATAGGAGACTATAATACTGCACACACTGATCTCTTATACTGTTCATTATTATCCCATAGGGACCTATAACACTGCACACACTGATCTCTTATACTGATCATTATTATCCCTCAGGGACCTATAACACTGCACACACTGATCTCTTATACTGATCATTATTATCCCATAGGAGACTATAACACTGCACACACTGATCTCTTATACTGATCATTATTATCCCATAGGAGACTATAACACTGCACACACTGATCTCTTATACTGATCATTATTATCCCATAGGAGACTATAACACTGCACACACTGATCTCTTATACTGATCATTATTATCCCATAGGAGACGATAACACTGCATACACTGATCTCTTATATTGATCATTGTTATCCCATAGGGACCTATAACACTGCACACACTGATCTCTTATACTGATCATTATTATCCCATAGGAAGCTATAACACTGCACACACTGATCTCTTATACTGATCATTATTATCCCATAGGGACCTATAACACTGCACACACTGATCTCTTATACTGATCATTATTATCCCATAGGAGACTATAATACTGCACACACTGATCTCTTATACTGATCAGTATTATCCCATAGGGACCTATAACACTGCACATACTGATCTCTTATACTGATCATTATTATCCCATAGGGACCTATAACACTGCACACACTGATCTCTTATACTGATCATTATTATCCCATAGGGACCTATAACACTGCACACACTGATCTCTTATACTGATCATTGTTATCCCATAGGAGACTATAACACTGCACACACTGATCTCTTATACTGATCATTGTTATCCCATAGGAGACTATAACACTGCACACACTCATCTCTTATACTGATCATTATTATCCCATAGGGACCTATAACACTGCACACACTGATCTCTTATACTGATCATTGTTATCCCATAGGAGACTATAACACTGCACACACTGATCTCTTATACTGATCATTATTATCCCATAGGAGACTATAACACTGCACACACTGATCTCTTATACTGATCATTATTATCCCATAGGAGACTATAATACTGCACACACTGATCTCTTATACTGATCATTATTATCCCATTGGAAGCTATAACACTGCACACACTGATCTCTTATACTGATCATTATTATCCCATAGGGACCTATATCACTGCACACACTGATCTCTTATACTGATCATTATTACCCCATAGGAGACTATAATACTGCACACACTGATCTCTTATACTGATCATTATTATCCCATAGGGACCTATAACACTGCACATACTGATCTCTTATACTGATCATTATTATCCCATAGGGACCTATAACACTGCACACACTGATCTCTTATACTGATCATTATTATCCCATAGGGACCTATAACACTGCACACACTGATCTCTTATACTGATCATTGTTATCCCATAGGAGACTATAACACTGCACACACTGATCTCTTATACTGATCATTGTTATCCCATAGGAGACTATAACACTGCACACACTCATCTCTTATACTGATCATTATTATCCCATAGGGACCTATAACACTGCACACACTGATCTCTTATACTGTTCATTGTTATCCCATAGGAGACTATAACACTGCACACACTGATCTCTTATACTGATCATTATTATCCCATAGGAGACTATAACACTGCACACACTGATCTCTTATACTGATCATTATTATCCCATAGGAGACTATAACACTGCACACACTGATCTCTTATACTGATCATTATTATCCCATAGGGGACTATAACACTGCACACACTGATCTCTTATACTGATCATTGTTATCCCATAGGAGACTATAACACTGCACACACTGATCTCTTATACTGATCATTATTATCCCATAGGAGACTATAACACTGCACACACTGATCTCTTATACTGATCATTATTATCCCATAGGAGACTATAATAGTGCACACACTGATCTCTTATTCTGATCATTATTATCCCATAGGGACCTATAACACTGCACACACTGATCTCTTATACTGATCATTATTATCCCATAGGGACCTATAACACTGCACACACTGATCTCTTATACTGATCATTATTATCCCCTAGGGACCTATAACACTGCACACACTGATCTCTTATACTGATCATTGTTATCCCATAGGAGACTATAACACTGCACACACAGATCTCTTATACTGATCATTATTATCCCATAGGGACCTATAACACTGCACACACTGATCTCTTATACTGATCATTATTATCCCATAGGAGACTATAACACTGCACACACTGATCTCTTATACTGATCATTATTATCCCATAGGGACCTATAACACTGCACACACTGATCTCTTATACTGATCATTATTGTCCCATAGGGACCTATAACACTGCACACACTGATCTCTTATACTGATCATTATTATCCCATAGGAGACTATAACACTGCACACACTGATCTCTTATACTGATCATTGTTATCCCATAGGAGACTATAACACTGCACACACTGATCTCTTATACTGATCATTATTATCCCATAGGGACCTATAACACTGCACACACTGATCATTATTATCCCATAGGAGACTATAATACTGCACACACTGATCTCTTATACTGATCATTATTATCCCATAGGGACCTATAACACTGCACACACTGATCTCTTATACTGATCATTATTATCCCATAGGGACCTATAACACTGCACACACTGATCTCTTATATTGATCATTATTATCCCATAGGAGACTATAACACTGCACACACTGATCTCTTATACTGATCATTATTATCCCATAGGAGACTATAACACTGATCACACTGATCTCTTATACTGATCATTATTATCCCATAGGAGACTATAACACTGCACACACTGATGTCTTATACTGATCATTATTATCCCATAGGAGACTATAACACTGCACACACTGATCTCTTATACTGATCACTGTTATCCCATAGGAGACTATAACACTGCACACACTGATCTCTTATACTGATCATTATTATCCCATAGGAGACTATAATACTGCACACACTGATCTCTTATTCTGATCATTATTATCCCATAGGGACCTAAAACACTGCACACACTGATCTCTTATACTGATCATTATTATCCCATAGGGACCTATAACACTGCACACACTGATCTCTTATACTGATCATTATTATCCCATAGGGACCTATAACACTGCACACACTGATCTCTTATACTGATCATTGTTATCTCATAGGAGACTATAACACTGCACACACTGATTTCTTATACTGATCATTATTATCCCATAGGGGACTATAACA
Organism: Hyla sarda; assembly: GCF_029499605.1. Lineage (NCBI taxonomy): Eukaryota > Metazoa > Chordata > Amphibia > Anura > Hylidae > Hyla > Hyla sarda. Next base: position 56,812 of record NW_026607691.1, read on the forward strand.
CTGCACACACTGATCTCTTATACTGATCATTATTATCCCATAGGAGACTATAATACTGCACACACTGATCTCTTATACTGATCATTGTTATCCCATAGGGACCTATAACACTGCACACACTGATCTCTTTTACTGATCATTGTTATCCCATAAGGACCTATAACACTGCACACACTGATCTCTTATACTGATCATTATTATCCCATAGGGACCTATAACACTGCACACACTGATCTCTTATACTGATCATTATTATCCCATAGGAGACTATAACACTGCACACACTGATCTCTTATACTGATCATTATTATCCCATAGGGACCTATAACACTGCACACACTGATCTCTTATACTGATCATTGTTATCCCATAGGAGACTATAACACTGCACACACTGATCTCTTATACTGATCATTATTATCCCATAGGGACCTATAACACTGCACACACTGATCTCTTATACTGATCATTATTATCCCATAGGAGACTATAACACTGCACACACTGATCTCTTATACTGATCATTATTATCCCATAGGGACCTATAACACTGCACACACTGATCTCTTATACTGATCATTGTTATCCCATAGGAGACTATAACACTGCACACACTGATCTCTTATACTGATCATTGTTATCCCATAGGAGACTATAACACTGCACACACTGATCTCTTATACTGATCATTATTATCCCATAGGAGACTATAATACTGCACACACTGATCTCTTATTCTGATCATTATTATCCCATAGGGACCTATAACACTGCACACACTGATCTCTTATACTGATCATTGTTATCCCATAGGAGACTATAACACTGCACACACTGATCTCTTATACTGATCATTGTTATCCCATAGGAGACTATAACACTGCACACACTGATCTCTTATACTGATCATTATTATCCCATAGGAGACTATAATACTGCACACACTGATCTCTTATTCTGATCATTATTATCCCATAGGGACCTATAACACTGCACACACTGATCTCTTATACTGATCATTATTATCCCATAGGGACCTATAACACTGCACACACTGATCTCTTATACTGATCATTATTATCCCATAGGGACCTATAACACTGCACACACTGATCTCTTATACTGATCATTGTTATCCCATAGGAGACTATAACACTGCACACACAGATCTCTTATACTGATCATTATTATCCCATAGGGACCTATAACACTGCACACACTGATCTCTTATACTGATCATTATTATCCCATAGGAGACTATAACACTGCACACACTGATCTCTTATACTGATCATTATTATCCCATAGGGACCTATAACACTGCACACACTGATCTCTTATACTGATCATTATTATCCCATAGGGACCTATAACACTGCACACACTGATCTCTTATACTGATCATTATTATCCCATAGGAGACTATAACACTGCACACACTGATCTCTTATACTGATCATTGTTATCCCATAGGAGACTATAACACTGCACACACTGATCTCTTATACTGATCATTATTATCCCATAGGGACCTATAACACTGCACACACTGATCTCTTATACTGATCATTATTATCCCATAGGAGACTATAATACTGCACACACTGATCTCTTATACTGATCATTATTATCCCATAGGGACCTATAACACTGCACACACTGATCTCTTATACTGATCATTATTATCCCATAGGGACCTATAACACTGCACACACTGATCTCTTATATTGATCATTATTATTCCATAGGAGACTATAACACTGCACACACTGATCACTTATACTGATCATTATTATCCCATAGGAGACTATAACACTGATCACACTGATCTCTTATACTGATCATTATTATCCCATAGGAGACTATAACACTGCACACACTGATGTCTTATACTGATCATTATTATCCCATAGGAGACTATAACACTGCACACACTGATCTCTTATACTGATCATTATTATCCCATAGGAGACTATAACACTGCACACACTGATCTCTTATACTGATCACTGTTATCCCATAGGAGACTATAACACTGCACACACTGATCTCTTATACTGATCATTATTATCCCATAGGAGACTATAATACTGCACACACTGATCTCTTATTCTGATCATTATTATCCCATAGGGACCTAAAACACTGCACACACTGATCTCTTATACTGATCATTATTATCCCATAGGGACCTATAACAGTGCACACACTGATCTCTTATACTGATCATTATTATCCCACAGGGACCTATAACACTGCACACACTGATCTCTTATACTGATCATTATTATCCCATAGGGACCTATAACACTGCACACACTGATCTCTTATACTGATCATTATTATCCCATAGGGACCTATAACACTGCACACACTGATCTCTTATACTGATCATTGTTATCCCATAGGTGACTATAACACTGCACACACAGATCTCTTATACTGATCATTATTATCCCATAGGGACCTATAACACTGCACACACTGATCTCTTATACTGATCATTATTATCCCATAGGAGACTATAACACTGCACACACTGATCTCTTACACTGATCATTATTATCCCATAGGGACCTATAACACTGCACACACTGATCTCTTATACTGATCATTATTATCCCATAGGAGACTATAACACTGCACACACTGATCTCTTATACTGATCATTATTATCCCATAGGAGACTATAACACTGCACACACTGATCTCTTACACTGATCAATATTATCCCATAGGAGACTATAACACTGCACACACTGATCTCTTATGCTGATCATTATTATCCCATAGGAGACTATAACACTGCACACACTGATCTCTTATACTGATCATTATTATCCCATAGGGACCTATAACACTGCACACACTGATCTCTTATACTGATCATTGATATCCCATAGGGGACTATAACACTGCACACACTGATCTCTTATACTGATCATTATTATCCCATAGGAGACTGTAATACTGCACACACTGATCTCTTATACTGATCATTGTTATCCCATAGGGACCTATAACACTGCACACACTGATCTCTTATACTGATCATTATTATCCCATAGGGACCTATAACACTGCACACACTGATCTCTTATACTGATCATTATTATCCCATAGGGACCTATAACACTGCACACACTGATCTCTTATACTGATCATTATTATCCCATAGGGACCTATAACACTGCACACACTGATCTCTTATACTGATCATTATTATCCCATAGGGACCTATAACACTGCACACACTGATCTCTTATACTGATCATTATTATCCCATAGGGACCTATAACACTGCACACACTGATCTCTTATACTGATCATTGTTATCCCATAGGTGACTATAACACTGCACACACAGATCTCTTATACTGATCATTATTATCCCATAGGGACCTATAACACTGCACACACTGATCTCTTATACTGATCATTGTTATCCCATAGGAACCTATAACACTGCACACACTGATCTCTTATACTGATCATTGTTATCCCATAGGGACCTATAACACTGCACACACTGATCTCTTATACTGATCATTATTATCCCATAGGAGACTATAATACTGCACACACTGATCTCTTATACTGATCATTATTATCCCATAGGGACCTATAACACTGCACACACTGATCATTATTATCCCATAGGAGACTATAACACTGCACACACTGATCTCTTATACTGATCATCATTATCCCATAGGGACCTATAACACTGCACACACTGATCTCTTATACTGATCATTATTATCCCATAGGAGACTATAACACTGCACACACTGATCTCTTATACTGATCATTATTATCCCATAGGAGACTATAACACTGCACACACTGATCTCTTATACTGATCATTATTATCCCATAGGAGACTATAACACTGCACACACTGATCTCTTATACTGATCATTATTATCCCATAGGGACCTATAACACTGCACACACTGATCTCTTATACTGATCATTGTTATCTCATAGGAGACTATAACACTGCACACACTGATTTCTTATACTGATCATTATTATCCCATAGGGGACTATAACACTGCACACACTGATCTCTTATACTGATCATTATTATCCCATAGGAGACTATAATACTGCACACACTGATCTCTTATACTGATCATTGTTATCCCATAGGGACCTATAACACTGCACACACTGATCTCTTTTACTGATCATTGTTATCCCATAAGGACCTATAACACTGCACACACTGATCTCTTATACTGATCATTATTATCCCATAGGGACCTATAACACTGCACACACTGATCTCTTATACTGATCATTATTATCCCATAGGAGACTATAACACTGCACACACTGATCTCTTATACTGATCATTATTATCCCATAGGGACCTATAACACTGCACACACTGATCTCTTATACTGATCATTGTTATCCCATAGGAGACTATAACACTGCACACACTGATCTCTTATACTGATCATTGTTATCCCATAGGAGACTATAACACTGCACACACTGATCTCTTATACTGATCATTATTATCCCATAGGAGACTATAATACTGCACACACTGATCTCTTATTCTGATCATTATTATCCCATAGGGACCTATAACACTGCACACACTGATCTCTTATACTGATCAATATTATCCCATAGGGACCTATAACACTGCACACACTGATCTCTTATACTGATCATTATTATCCCATAGGGACCTATAACACTGCACACACTGATCTCTTATACTGATCATTGTTATCCCATAGGAGACTATAACACTGCACACACAGATCTCTTATACTGATCATTATTATCCCATAGGGACCTATAACACTGCACACACTGATCTCTTATACTGATCATTATTATCCCATAGGAGACTATAACACTGCACACACTGATCTCTTATACTGATCATTATTATCCCATAGGGACCTATAACACTGCACACACTGATCTCTTATACTGATCATTATTATCCCATAGGGACCTATAACACTGCACACACTGATCTCTTATACTGATCATTATTATCCCATAGGAGACTATAACACTGCACACACTGATCTCTTATACTGATCATTGTTATCCCATAGGAGACTATAACACTGCACACACTGATCTCTTATACTGATCATTATTATCCCATAGGGACCTATAACACTGCACACACTGATCTCTTATACTGATCATTATTATCCCATAGGAGACTATAATACTGCACACACTGATCTCTTATACTGATCATTATTATCCCATAGGGACCTATAACACTGCACACACTGATCTCTTATACTGATCATTATTATCCCATAGGGACCTATAACACTGCACACACTGATCTCTTATATTGATCATTATTATTCCATAGGAGACTATAACACTGCACACACTGATCACTTATACTGATCATTATTATCCCATAGGAGACTATAACACTGATCACACTGATCTCTTATACTGATCATTATTATCCCATAGGAGACTATAACACTGCACACACTGATGTCTTATACTGATCATTATTATCCCATAGGAGACTATAACACTGCACACACTGATCTCTTATACTGATCATTATTATCCCATAGGAGACTATAACACTGCACACACTGATCTCTTATACTGATCACTGTTATCCCATAGGAGACTATAACACTGCACACACTGATCTCTTATACTGATCATTATTATCCCATAGGAGACTATAATACTGCACACACTGATCTCTTATTCTGATCATTATTATCCCATAGGGACCTAAAACACTGCACACACTGATCTCTTATACTGATCATTATTATCCCATAGGGACCTATAACACTGCACACACTGATCTCTTATACTGATCATTATTATCCCACAGGGACCTATAACACTGCACACACTGATCTCTTATACTGATCATTATTATCCCATAGGGACCTATAACACTGCACACACTGATCTCTTATACTGATCATTATTATCCCATAGGGACCTATAACACTGCACACACTGATCTCTTATACTGATCATTGTTATCCCATAGGTGACTATAACACTGCACACACAGATCTCTTATACTGATCATTATTATCCCATAGGGACCTATAACACTGCACACACTGATCTCTTATACTGATCATTATTATCCCATAGGAGACTATAACACTGCACACACTGATCTCTTACACTGATCATTATTATCCCATAGGGACCTATAACACTGCACACACTGATCTCTTATACTGATCATTATTATCCCATAGGAGACTATAACACTGCACACACTGATCTCTTATACTGATCATTATTATCCCATAGGAGACTATAACACTGCACACACTGATCTCTTACACTGATCAATATTATCCCATAGGAGACTATAACACTGCACACACTGATCTCTTATGCTGATCATTATTATCCCATAGGAGACTATAACACTGCACACACTGATCTCTTATACTGATCATTATTATCCCATAGGGACCTATAACACTGCACACACTGATCTCTTATACTGATCATTGATATCCCATAGGGGACTATAACACTGCACACACTGATCTCTTATACTGATCATTATTATCCCATAGGAGACTGTAATACTGCACACACTGATCTCTTATACTGATCATTGTTATCCCATAGGGACCTATAACACTGCACACACTGATCTCTTTTACTGATCATTGTTATCCCATAGGGACCTATAACACTGCACACACTGATCTCTTATACTGATCATTATTATCCCATAGGGACCTATAACACTGCACACACTGATCTCTTATACTGACCATTGTTATCCTATAGGAGACTATAACACTGCACACACTGATCTCTTATACTGATCATTATTATCCCATAGGAACCTATAACACTGCACACACTGATCTCTTATACTGATCATTGTTATCCCATAGGGACCTATAACACTGCACACACTGATCTCTTATACTGATCATTATTATCCCATAGGAGACTATAATACTGCACACACTGATCTCTTATACTGATCATTATTATCCCATAGGGACCTATAACACTGCACACACTGATCATTATTATCACATAGGAGACTATAACACTGCACACACTGATCTCTTATACTGATCATCATTATCCCATAGGGACCTATAACACTGCACACACTGATCTCTTATACTGATCATTATTATCCCATAGGAGACTATAACACTGCACACACTGATCTCTTATACTGATCATTATTATCCCATAGGAGACTATAACACTGCACACACTGATCTCTTATACTGATCATTATTATGCCATAGGAGACTATAACACTGCACACACTGATCTCTTATACTGATCATTATTATCCCATAGGAGACTATAACACTGCACACACTGATCTCTTATACTGATCATTATTATCCCATAGGAGACTATAATACTGCACACACTGATCTCTTATTCTGATCATTATTATCCCATAGGGACCTATAACACTGCACACACTGATCTCTTCTACTGATCATTATTATCCCATAGGGACCTATAACACTGTACACACTGATCATTATTATCCCATAGGAGACTATAATACTGCACACACTGATCTCTTATACTGTTCATTATTATCCCATAGGGACCTATAACACTGCACACACTGATCTCTTATACTGATCATTATTATCCCTCAGGGACCTATAACACTGCACACACTGATCTCTTATACTGATCATTATTATCCCATAGGAGACTATAACACTGCACACACTGATCTCTTATACTGATCATTATTATCCCATAGGAGACTATAACACTGCACACACTGATCTCTTATACTGATCATTATTATCCCATAGGAGACTATAACACTGCACACACTGATCTCTTATACTGATCATTATTATCCCATAGGAGACGATAACACTGCATACACTGATCTCTTATATTGATCATTGTTATCCCATAGGGACCTATAACACTGCACACACTGATCTCTTATACTGATCATTATTATCCCATAGGAAGCTATAACACTGCACACACTGATCTCTTATACTGATCATTATTATCCCATAGGGACCTATAACACTGCACACACTGATCTCTTATACTGATCATTATTATCCCATAGGAGACTATAATACTGCACACACTGATCTCTTATACTGATCAGTATTATCCCATAGGGACCTATAACACTGCACATACTGATCTCTTATACTGATCATTATTATCCCATAGGGACCTATAACACTGCACACACTGATCTCTTATACTGATCATTATTATCCCATAGGGACCTATAACACTGCACACACTGATCTCTTATACTGATCATTGTTATCCCATAGGAGACTATAACACTGCACACACTGATCTCTTATACTGATCATTGTTATCCCATAGGAGACTATAACACTGCACACACTCATCTCTTATACTGATCATTATTATCCCATAGGGACCTATAACACTGCACACACTGATCTCTTATACTGATCATTGTTATCCCATAGGAGACTATAACACTGCACACACTGATCTCTTATACTGATCATTATTATCCCATAGGAGACTATAACACTGCACACACTGATCTCTTATACTGATCATTATTATCCCATAGGAGACTATAATACTGCACACACTGATCTCTTATACTGATCATTATTATCCCATTGGAAGCTATAACACTGCACACACTGATCTCTTATACTGATCATTATTATCCCATAGGGACCTATATCACTGCACACACTGATCTCTTATACTGATCATTATTATCCCATAGGAGACTATAATACTGCACACACTGATCTCTTATACTGATCATTATTATCCCATAGGGACCTATAACACTGCACATACTGATCTCTTATACTGATCATTATTATCCCATAGGGACCTATAACACTGCACACACTGATCTCTTATACTGATCATTATTATCCCATAGGGACCTATAACACTGCACACACTGATCTCTTATACTGATCATTGTTATCCCATAGGAGACTATAACACTGCACACACTGATCTCTTATACTGATCATTGTTATCCCATAGGAGACTATAACACTGCACACACTCATCTCTTATACTGATCATTATTATCCCATAGGGACCTATAACACTGCACACACTGATCTCTTATACTGTTCATTGTTATCCCATAGGAGACTATAACACTGCACACACTGATCTCTTATACTGATCATTATTATCCCATAGGAGACTATAACACTGCACACACTGATCTCTTATACTGATCATTATTATCCCATAGGAGACTATAACACTGCACACACTGATCTCTTATACTGATCATTATTATCCCATAGGGGACTATAACACTGCACACACTGATCTCTTATACTGATCATTGTTATCCCATAGGAGACTATAACACTGCACACACTGATCTCTTATACTGATCATTATTATCCCATAGGAGACTATAACACTGCACACACTGATCTCTTATACTGATCATTATTATCCCATAGGAGACTATAATAGTGCACACACTGATCTCTTATTCTGATCATTATTATCCCATAGGGACCTATAACACTGCACACACTGATCTCTTATACTGATCATTATTATCCCATAGGGACCTATAACACTGCACACACTGATCTCTTATACTGATCATTATTATCCCCTAGGGACCTATAACACTGCACACACTGATCTCTTATACTGATCATTGTTATCCCATAGGAGACTATAACACTGCACACACAGATCTCTTATACTGATCATTATTATCCCATAGGGACCTATAACACTGCACACACTGATCTCTTATACTGATCATTATTATCCCATAGGAGACTATAACACTGCACACACTGATCTCTTATACTGATCATTATTATCCCATAGGGACCTATAACACTGCACACACTGATCTCTTATACTGATCATTATTGTCCCATAGGGACCTATAACACTGCACACACTGATCTCTTATACTGATCATTATTATCCCATAGGAGACTATAACACTGCACACACTGATCTCTTATACTGATCATTGTTATCCCATAGGAGACTATAACACTGCACACACTGATCTCTTATACTGATCATTATTATCCCATAGGGACCTATAACACTGCACACACTGATCATTATTATCCCATAGGAGACTATAATACTGCACACACTGATCTCTTATACTGATCATTATTATCCCATAGGGACCTATAACACTGCACACACTGATCTCTTATACTGATCATTATTATCCCATAGGGACCTATAACACTGCACACACTGATCTCTTATATTGATCATTATTATCCCATAGGAGACTATAACACTGCACACACTGATCTCTTATACTGATCATTATTATCCCATAGGAGACTATAACACTGATCACACTGATCTCTTATACTGATCATTATTATCCCATAGGAGACTATAACACTGCACACACTGATGTCTTATACTGATCATTATTATCCCATAGGAGACTATAACACTGCACACACTGATCTCTTATACTGATCATTATTATCCCATAGGAGACTATAACACTGCACACACTGATCTCTTATACTGATCACTGTTATCCCATAGGAGACTATAACACTGCACACACTGATCTCTTATACTGATCATTATTATCCCATAGGAGACTATAATACTGCACACACTGATCTCTTATTCTGATCATTATTATCCCATAGGGACCTAAAACACTGCACACACTGATCTCTTATACTGATCATTATTATCCCATAGGGACCTATAACACTGCACACACTGATCTCTTATACTGATCATTATTATCCCATAGGGACCTATAACACTGCACACACTGATCTCTTATACTGATCATTATTATCCCATAGGGACCTATAACACTGCACACACTGATCTCTTATACTGATCATTATTATCCCATAGGGACCTATAACACTGCACACACTGATCTCTTATACTGATCATTATTATCCCATAGGGACCTATAACACTGCACACACTGATCTCTTATACTGATCATTATTATCCCATAGGGACCTATAACACTGCACACACTGATCTCTTATACTGATCATTGTTATCCCATAGGTGACTATAACACTGCACACACAGATCTCTTATACTGATCATTATTATCCCATAGGGACCTATAACACTGCACACACTGATCTCTTATACTGATCATTATTATCCCATAGGAGACTATAACACTGCACACACTGATCTCTTACACTGATCATTATTATCCCATAGGGACCTATAACACTGCACACACTGATCTCTTATACTGATCATTATTATCCCATAGGAGACTATAACACTGCACACACTGATCTCTTATACTGATCATTATTATCCCATAGGAGACTATAACACTGCACACACTGATCTCTTACACTGATCATTATTATCCCATAGGAGACTATAACACTGCACACACTGATCTCTTATGCTGATCATTATTATCCCATAGGAGACTATAACACTGCACACACTGATCTCTTATACTGATCATTATTATCCCATAGGGACCTATAACACTGCACACACTGATCTCTTATACTGATCATTGATATCCCATAGGGGACTATAACACTGCACACACTGATCTCTTATACTGATCATTATTATCCCATAGGGACCTATAACACTGCACACACTGATCTCTTATACTGATCATTGATATCCCATAGGGGACTATAACACTGCACACACTGATCTCTTATACTGATCATTATTATCCCATAGGAGACTATAATACTGCACACACTGATCTCTTATACTGATCATTGTTATCCCATAGGGACCTATAACACTGCACACACTGATCTCTTTTACTGATCATTGTTATCCCATAGGGACCTATAACACTGCACACACTGATCTCTTATACTGATCATTATTATCCCATAGGGACCTATAACACTGCACACACTGATCTCTTATACTGATCATTGTTATCCTATAGGAGACTATAACACTGCACACACTGATCTCTTATACTGATCATTATTATCCCATAGGAACCTATAACACTGCACACACTGATCTCTTATACTGATCATTGTTATCCCATAGGGACCTATAACACTGCACACACTGATCTCTTATACTGATCATTATTATCCCATAGGAGACTATAATACTGCACACACTGATCTCTTATACTGATCATTATTATCCCATAGGGACCTATAACACTGCACACACTGATCATTATTATCCCATAGGAGACTATAACACTGCACACACTGATCTCTTATACTGATCATCATTATCCCATAGGGACCTATAACACTGCACACACTGATCTCTTATACTGATCATTATTATCCCATAGGAGACTATAACACTGCACACACTGATCTCTTATACTGATCATTATTATCCCATAGGAGACTATAACACTGCACACACTGATCTCTTATACTGATCATTATTATCCCATAGGAGTCTATAACACTGCACACACTGATCTCTTATACTGATCATTATTATCCCATAGGGACCTATAACACTGCACACACTGATCTCTTATACTGATCATTGTTATCTCATAGGAGACTATAACACTGCACACACTGATTTCTTATACTGATCATTATTATCCCATAGGGGACTATAACACTGCACACACTGATCTCTTATACTGATCATTATTATCCCATAGGAGACTATAATACTGCACACACTGATCTCTTATACTGATCATTGTTATCCCATAGGGACCTATAACACTGCACACACTGATCTCTTTTACTGATCATTGTTATCCCATAAGGACCTATAACACTGCACACACTGATCTCTTATACTGATCATTATTATCCCATAGGGACCTATAACACTGCACACACTGATCTCTTATACTGATCATTATTATCCCATAGGAGACTATAACACTGCACACACTGATCTCTTATACTGATCATTATTATCCCATAGGGACCTATAACACTGCACACACTGATCTCTTATACTGATCATTGTTATCCCATAGGAGACTATAACACTGCACACACTGATTTCTTATACTGATCATTATTATCCCATAGAGACTATAATACTGCACACACTGATCTCTTATACTGATCATTATTATCCCATAGGAGACTATAATACTGCACACACTGATCTCTTATACTGATCATTATTATCCCATAGGGACCTATAACACTGTACACACTGATCTCTTTTACTGATCATTGTTATCCCATAGGGACCTATAACACTGCACACACTGATCTCTTATACTGATCATTATTATCCCATAGGGACCTATAACACTGTACACACTGATCTCTTATACTGATCATTATTATCCCATAGGAGACTATACCACTGCACACACTGATCTCTTATACTGATCAATATGATCCCATAGGAGACTATAATACTGCACACACTGATCTCTTATACTGATCATTGTTATCCCATAGGGACCTATAACACTGCACCCACTGATCTCTTATACTGATCATTATTATCCCATAGGAGACTATAACACTTTACACACTGATCTCTTATACTGATCATTATTATCCCATAGGGACCTATAACACTGCACACACTGATCTCTTATACTGATCATTATTATCCCATAGGGACCTATAACACTGCACACACTGATCTCTTATACTGATCATTATTATCCCATAGGGACCTATAACACTGCACACACTGATCTTTTACATTGATCACTGGTTTCTCATAGGAAACCAGTGATCGACGATTCTGCCGCTTGACTGCTCATGCCTGGATCTCAGGCACTGAGCAGTCATTCGGCGATCGTACAGCAAGGAGGCAGGTAGGGGCCCTCCCGCTGTCCTGTAAGCTGTTGGGGATGCCGCGATTTCGCCGCGGCTATCACGAATAGCCCACTGAGCTAACCGGCAGCTTTCACTTTCGGTTTTAGCTCTGAGCGCGCGGCTAAAGGGTTAATAGCGCGCGGCGCCGCGATCGGTCCCGGCTTCACTGTGACGCCAGGCCCGCCGTGATATGATGCGGGGTTACCGTGTAACCCCGCGTTATATCAGGGAAGCAGGACCAAGGACGTACCAGTACGTCCTTGGTCCTTAAGGGGTTAAAATTGGAGATTTTTCTAGTCTAGATGACGGAAAATATAGATTTTACTAAAGACAGGAGGCAAGTATTATGCAATTCTTTCTTTACTGAAATATTCCAGCAGCGAAACACTTAATGAACAGGAAAAAAAACTTAGTAGGAGAACTACAAACATGCTGTGCATAATGACCAGCCAATCAGTGATATTCTAGATTATACAAGTCCCTGTAGTATTCAAATATCCCTCTTTCTTTGATAGCGAAGGAAAACTTGTAACAGGAACATCACAGACCAATGAAGAATAAGTGTCACGATGCCGGCTGGCAGGTAGTGGATCCTCTGTGCCAGAGAGGGATTGGCGTGGACCGTGCTAGTGGATCGGTTCTAAGTCACTACTGGTTTTCACCAGAGCCCGCCGCAAAGCGGGATGGTCTTGCTGCGGCGGTAGTGACCAGGTCGTATCCACTAGCAACGGCTCAACCTCTCTGGCTGCTGAAGATAGGCGCGGTACAAGGGAGTAGACAGAAGCAAGGTCGGACGTAGCAGAAGGTCGGGGCAGGCAGCAAGGATCGTAGTCAGGGGCAACGGCAGGAGGTCTGGAACACAGGCTAGGAACACACAAGGAAACGCTTTCACTGGCACGATGGCAACAAGATCCGGCGAGGGAGTGAAGGGGAAGTGAGGTGATATAGGGAAGTGCACAGGTGTTAACACTAATTGGAACCACTGCGCCAATCAGCGGCGCAGTGGCCCTTTAAATCGCAAAGACCCGGCGCGCGCGCGCCCTAGGGAGCGGGGCCGCGCGCGCCGGGACAGGACTGACGGAGAGCGAGTCAGGTACGGGAGCCGGGGTGCGCATCGCGAGCGGGCGCTACCCGCATCGCGAATCGCATCCCGGCTGGAGGCGGTATCGCAGCGCCCCGGGTCAGTGGAACTGACCGGAGCGCTGCAGTGAGGAGAGTGTAGCGAGCGCTCCGGGGAGGAGCGGGGACCCGGAGCGCTCGGCGTAACAGTACCCCCCCCCCTTGGGTCTCCCCCTCTTCTTGGAGCCTGAGAACCTGAGGACCAGACTTTTGTCCAGGATATTGTCCTCAGGTTCCCAGGACCTCTCTTCTGGACCACAACCCTCCCAATCCACTAAAAAGAAGGTTTTCCCTCTGACCTTTTTTGATGCTAAAATCTCTTTGACGGAGAAGATGTCCGAGGAGCCGGAGACAGGAGTGGGAGGAACAGATTTGGGAGAGAAACGGTTAATGATAAGTGGTTTAAGAAGAGAAACGTGAAAGGCATTAGGAATACGAAGAGAAGGAGGAAGAAGAAGTTTGTAAGAGACAGGATTAATCTGGCGCAAAATTTTGAAAGGACCAAGATAGCGTGGTCCCAACTTATAGCTAGGGACACGGAAGCGGACATATTTAGCGGAGAGCCATACCTTGTCTCCAGGGGAAAAAATGGGAGGAGCTCTTCTTTTCTTATCCGCGAATTTCTTCATGCGTGAAGAAGCCTGTAAGAGAGAATTTTGGGTCTCTCTCCATATGATGGAAAGATCACGAGAAATTTCATCCACAGCGGGCAGACCAGAGGGCAAGGGGGTAGGGAGGGGAGGAAGAGGGTGACGGCCGTACACCACGAAAAATGGGGATTTGGAGGAAGATTCAGAGACTCTGAAATTATACGAGAATTCGGCCCAAGGTAGAAGATCTGCCCAGTCATCCTGGCGGGAGGAAACAAAATGTCGTAAATAATCACCCAAGACCTGGTTAATTCTTTCTACTTGTCCATTGGATTGAGGATGGTATGCAGAAGAAAAATTTAATTTAATCTTGAGTTGTTTACAGAGAGCCCTCCAGAATTTAGACACGAATTGGACGCCTCTATCCGAGACGATCTGCGTAGGCAACCCGTGAAGACGAAAAATGTGTACAAAAAATTGTTTAGCTAACTGAGGCGCTGAAGGAAGACCAGGAAGAGGGATGAAATGTGCCATTTTGGAGAATCGATCAACGACCACCCAAATAACAGTGTTGCCATGGGATGGGGGTAAGTCAGTAATAAAATCCATACCAATCAGAGACCAAGGCTGTTCGGGGACAGGCAGAGGATGAAGAAAACCAGCGGGCTTCTGGCGAGGAGTCTTATCCCGGGCACAGATAGTGCAGGCTCGCACAAAGTCCACCACATCAGTCTCTAGAGTCGGCCACCAATAGAAGCGAGAGATGAGTTGCACAGATTTCTTGATGCCCGCATGACCTGCGAGATGGGAGGAGTGACCCCATTTGAGGATTCCGAGGCGTTGGCGTGGAGAAACAAAGGTCTTTCCTGGAGGAGTTTGCCTGATGGAGGCTGGAGAAGTGGAAATCAGGCAGTATGGAGGAATGATGTGTTGAGGAGAGAGTTCAACTTCAGAAGCATCTGAGGAACGAGAGAGAGCATCGGCCCTAATGTTCTTATCGGCAGGCCGAAAGTGAATTTCAAAATTAAATCGGGCAAAGAACAGAGACCACCTGGCCTGACGAGGATTCAGCCGTTGGGCAGACTGGAGGTAGGAGAGGTTCTTGTGATCGGTGTAAATAATAACTGGAAATCTTGATCCCTCCAGCAGATGCCTCCATTCCTCAAGTGCTAATTTAATGGCTAGAAGCTCTCGATCCCCGATGGAGTAGTTCCTCTCCGCCGGAGAGAAGGTCCTAGAAAAAAAACCACAAGTAACAGCATGCCCGGAAGAGTTTTTTTGTAGAAGGACAGCTCCAGCTCCCACTGAGGAGGCATCAACCTCCAATAGGAAGGGTTTAGATGGGTCAGGTCTGGAGAGCACGGGAGCCGAAGAAAAGGCAGACTTGAGCCGTTTAAAGGCGTCTTCCGCTTGAGGAGGCCAAGACTTGGGATCGGCATTTTTTTTGGTTAAAGCCACAATAGGAGCCACAACGGTAGAAAAATGTGGAATAAATTGCCTGTAATAATTGGCGAACCCCAAAAAACGTTGGATGGCACGGAGTCCGGAGGGGCGTGGCCAATCTAAGACGGCAGAGAGTTTGTCTGGATCCATTTGTAGTCCCTGGCCAGAGACCAAGTATCCTAGGAAAGGAAGAGATTGGCATTCAAACAGACATTTCTCTATTTTGGCATAGAGTTGATTGTCACGAAGTCTCTGAAGAACCATACGGACATGCTGGCGGTGTTCTTCTAGATTGGCAGAAAAAATCAGGATATCGTCCAGATATACAACAACACAGGAGTATAGGAGATCACGAAAAATTTCATTAACAAAGTCTTGGAAGACGGCAGGGGCGTTGCACAGGCCAAAGGGCATGACCAGATACTCAAAGTGTCCATCTCTGGTGTTAAATGCCGTTTTCCATTCATCCCCCTCTCTGATGCGGATGAGATTATAAGCACCTCTTAAGTCCAGTTTGGTAAAAATGTGGGCACCTTGGAGGCGATCAAAGAGTTCAGAGATGAGGGGTAGGGGGTAGCGGTTCTTAACCGTGATTTTATTAAGACCGCGGTAGTCAATGCAAGGACGTAGAGAGCCATCTTTTTTGGACACAAAGAAAAATCCGGCTCCGGCAGGAGAGGAGGATTTACGGATAAAGCCCTTTTTTAAATTTTCCTGGACGTATTCAGACATGGCAAGAGTCTCTGGGACGGACAGAGGATAGATTCTGCCCCGGGGTGGAGTAGTGCCCGGGAGGAGGTCAATAGGACAATCATAAGGCCTGTGAGGAGGTAGAGTCTCAGCTTGTTTTTTGCAAAAAACGTCCGCATAGTCCATATAGGCCTTAGGGAGACCGGTTACAGGAGGAACCACAGAGTCACGGCAAGGGTTACTGGGAACCGGTTTTAGGCAGTCCTTGGAACAAGAGGGCCCCCAACTCCTGATCTCCCCAGTGGACCAATCCAGGGTTGGGGAATGGAGTTGAAGCCAGGGAAGTCCAAGGAGAATTTCAGAAGTGCAATTGGGGAGGACCAAAAGTTCAATCCTCTCGTGATGAGATCCGATGCACATTAGAAGGGGCTCCGTGCGGAAACGTATGGTACAGTCCAATCTTTCATTGTTTACACAATTGATGTAGAGGGGTCTGGCGAGACTGGTCACCGGGATGTTGAACCTGTTGACGAGAGAGGCCAAAATAAAATTTCCTGCAGATCCGGAGTCCAAGAAGGCCACAGCAGAGAAGGAGAAGGCAGAGGCAGACATCCGCACAGGCACAGTAAGACGTGGAGAAGCAGAGTAGACATCAAGGACTGTCTCACCTTTGTGCGGAGTCAGCGTACGTCTTTCCAGGCGGGGAGGACGGATAGGACAATCCTTCAGGAAGTGTTCGGTACTAGCACAGTACAGGCAGAGATTCTTCATGCGGCGTCGTGTCCTCTCTTGAGGTGTCAGGCGAGACCGGTCGACCTGCATAGCCTCCACGGCGGGAGGCACAGGAACAGATTGCAGGGGACCAGAGGAGAGAGGAGCCGGGGAGAAGAAACGCCTCGTGCGAACAGAGTCCATATCCTGGCGGAGCTCCTGACGCCTTTCGGAAAAACGCATGTCAATGCGAGTGGCTAGGTGAATGAGTTCATGTAGATTAGCAGGGATTTCTCGTGCGGCCAGAACATCTTTAATGTTGCTGGATAGGCCTTTTTTAAAGGTCGCGCAGAGTGCCTCATTATTCCAGGATAATTCTGAAGCAAGAGTACGGAATTGTACGGCATACTCGCCAACGGAAGAATTACCCTGGACCAGGTTCAACAGGGCAGTCTCAGCAGAAGAGGCTCGGGCAGGTTCCTCAAAGACACTTCGAATTTCCGAGAAGAAGGAGTGTACAGAGGCAGTGACGGGGTCATTGCGGTCCCAGAGCGGTGTGGCCCAAGACAGGGCTTTTCCAGACAGAAGGCTGACTACGAAAGCCACCTTAGACCTTTCAGTGGGGAACTGGTCCGACATCATCTCCAAGTGCAATGAACATTGGGAAAGAAAGCCACGGCAAAACTTAGAGTCCCCATCAAATTTATCCGGCAAGGATAGTCGTAGTCCAGAAGCGGCCACTCGCTGCGGAGGAGGTGCAGGAGCTGGCGGAGGAGATGATTGCTGGAGCTGTGGTAGTAACTGTTGTAGCATAACAGTCAGTTGAGACAGCTGTTGGCCTTGTTGCGCTATCTGTTGTGACTGCTGGGCGACCACCGTGGTGAGGTCAGCGACAACTGGCAGAGGAACTTCAGCGGGATCCATGGCCGGATCTACTGTCACGATGCCGGCTGGCAGGTAGTGGATCCTCTGTGCCAGAGAGGGATTGGCGTGGACCGTGCTAGTGGATCGGTTCTAAGTCACTACTGGTTTTCACCAGAGCCCGCCGCAAAGCGGGATGGTCTTGCTGCGGCGGTAGTGACCAGGTCGTATCCACTAGCAACGGCTCAACCTCTCTGGCTGCTGAAGATAGGCGCGGTACAAGGGAGTAGACAGAAGCAAGGTCGGACGTAGCAGAAGGTCGGGGCAGGCAGCAAGGATCGTAGTCAGGGGCAACGGCAGGAGGTCTGGAACACAGGCTAGGAACACACAAGGAAACGCTTTCACTGGCACGATGGCAACAAGATCCGGCGAGGGAGTGAAGGGGAAGTGAGGTGATATAGGGAAGTGCACAGGTGTTAACACTAATTGGAACCACTGCGCCAATCAGCGGCGCAGTGGCCCTTTAAATCGCAAAGACCCGGCGCGCGCGCGCCCTAGGGAGCGGGGCCGCGCGCGCCGGGACAGGACTGACGGAGAGCGAGTCAGGTACGGGAGCCGGGGTGCGCATCGCGAGCGGGCGCTACCCGCATCGCGAATCGCATCCCGGCTGGAGGCGGTATCGCAGCGCCCCGGGTCAGTGGAACTGACCGGAGCGCTGCAGTGAGGAGAGTGTAGCGAGCGCTCCGGGGAGGAGCGGGGACCCGGAGCGCTCGGCGTAACAATAAGACACTTTAACATAGAGGAGAACAATCTTGGGAGGAATGAGAAGAACATCTGAGGTCTTTCAACGTGAAGAGAGACCATTAAACGACTAGGAGAAAAGATATATAAGTAGCTATAGGGATGGGTATTTGGGAGGGATAATATTCGCCTCCAGTCTTTAATAAAATCTATATTTTCCGTCATTTAGAGTAGGAAAATCTCCAATTTTATTGAAAGACTGGAGGCTCATATTATGCAAGTTTAAAGCTTATACTACTAAAAAATCATTAACATGTAAAAGTTAGACAAAAGGGAAAATCAGAAAAACATTCATAGACATGAGTCAGGTTTAAAATAAAACTCTTTTAATGTAGAATCGGAAGACCAATTTGCAGTCTTATTGTGCTTTCACACGCTCTCTGTTTTTGCGGGTTTTCCGCAGCGTATTAGAAAGGGGCGGGCTCTTCTCGGCTGTCCATAGCAGATTGTCCGCGGTGGAATTTACGCTGCAGAAAATCCGCCGCAGTCCCTACTGACTTCAATGGGGCTTGCGGCGGATTTTCCGCAGCGTAAATTCTGCCGCGGACAATCTGCTATGGACAGCCCAGAAGAGCCCACCACTTTCTAATACGCTGCGGAAACCCCGTAAAAACAGAGAGCGTGTGAACGCACCTGTTACGCCGAGCGCTCCGGGTCCCCGCTCCTCCCCGGAGCGCTCGCTACACTCTCCTCACTGCAGCGCTCCGGTCAGTTCCACTGACCCGGGGCGCTGCGATACCGCCTCCAGCCGGGATGCGATTCGCGATGCGGGTAGCGCCCGCTCGCGATGCGCACCCCGGCTCCCGTACCTGACTCGCTCTCCGTCAGTCCTGTCCCGGCGCGCGCGGTCCCGCTCCCTAGGGCGCGCGCGCGCCGGGTCTTTGCGATTTAAAGGGCCACTGCGCCGCTGATTGGCGCAGTGGTTCCAATTAGTGTTAACACCTGTGCACTTCCCTATATCACCTCACTTCCCCTTCACTCCCTCGCCGGATCTTGTTGCCATCGTGCCAGTGAAAGCGTTTCCTTGTGTGTTCCTAGCCTGTGTTCCAGACCTCCTGCCGTTGCCCCTGACTACGATCCTTGCTGCCTGCCCCGACCTTCTGCTACGTCCGACCTTGCTTCTGTCTACTCCCTTGTACCGCGCCTATCTTCAGCAGCCAGAGAGGTTGAGCCGTTGCTAGTGGATACGACCTGGTCACTACCGCCGCAGCAAGACCATCCCGCTTTGTGGCGGGCTCTGGTGAAAACCAGTAGTGACTTAGAACCGATCCACTAGCACGGTCCACGCCAATCCCTCTCTGGCACAGAGGATCCACTACCTGCCAGCCGGCATCGTGACAGTAGATCCGGCCATGGATCCCGCTGAAGTTCCTCTGCCAGTTGTCGCTGACCTCACCACGGTGGTCGCCCAGCAGTCACAACAGATAGCGCAACAAGGCCAACAGCTGTCTCAACTGACTGTTATGCTACAACAGTTACTACCACAGCTCCAGCAATCATCTCCTCCGCCAGCTCCTGCACCTCCTCCGCAGCGAGTGGCCGCTTCTGGACTACGACTATCCTTGCCGGATAAATTTGATGGGGACTCTAAGTTTTGCCGTGGCTTTCTTTCCCAATGTTCATTGCACTTGGAGATGATGTCGGACCAGTTCCCCACTGAAAGGTCTAAGGTGGCTTTCGTAGTCAGCCTTCTGTCTGGAAAAGCCCTGTCTTGGGCCACACCGCTCTGGGACCGCAATGACCCCGTCACTGCCTCTGTACACTCCTTCTTCTCGGAAATTCGAAGTGTCTTTGAGGAACCTGCCCGAGCCTCTTCTGCTGAGACTGCCCTGTTGAACCTGGTCCAGGGTAATTCTTCCGTTGGCGAGTATGCCGTACAATTCCGTACTCTTGCTTCAGAATTATCCTGGAATAATGAGGCACTCTGCGCGACCTTTAAAAAAGGCCTATCCAGCAACATTAAAGATGTTCTGGCCGCACGAGAAATCCCTGCTAATCTACATGAACTCATTCACCTAGCCACTCGCATTGACATGCGTTTTTCCGAAAGGCGTCAGGAGCTCCGCCAGGATATGGACTCTGTTCGCACGAGGCGTTTCTTCTCCCCGGCTCCTCTCTCCTCTGGTCCCCTGCAATCTGTTCCTGTGCCTCCCGCCGTGGAGGCTATGCAGGTCGACCGGTCTCGCCTGACACCTCAAGAGAGGACACGACGCCGCATGGAGAATCTCTGCCTGTACTGTGCTAGTACCGAACACTTCCTGAAGGATTGTCCTATCCGTCCTCCCCGCCTGGAAAGACGTACGCTGACTCCGCACAAAGGTGAGACAGTCCTTGATGTCTACTCTGCTTCTCCACGTCTTACTGTGCCTGTGCGGATGTCTGCCTCTGCCTTCTCCTTCTCTGCTGTGGCCTTCTTGGACTCCGGATCTGCAGGAAATTTTATTTTGGCCTCTCTCGTCAACAAGTTCAACATCCCGGTGACCAGTCTCGCCAGACCCCTCTACATCAATTGTGTAAACAATGAAAGATTGGACTGTACCATACGTTTTCCGCACGGAGCCCCTTCTAATGTGCATCGGATCTCATCACGAGAGGATTGAACTTTTGGTCCTCCCCAATTGCACTTCTGAAATTCTCCTTGGACTTCCCTGGCTTCAACTCCATTCCCCAACCCTGGATTGGTCCACTGGGGAGATCAGGAGTTGGGGGCCCTCTTGTTCCAAGGACTGCCTAAAACCGGTTCCCAGTAACCCTTGCCGTGACTCTGTGGTTCCTCCTGTAACCGGTCTCCCTAAGGCCTATATGGACTTTGCGGACGTTTTTTGCAAAAAACAAGCTGAGACTCTACCTCCTCACAGGCCTTATGATTGTCCTATTGACCTCCTCCCGGGCACTACTCCACCCCGGGGCAGAATTTATCCTCTGTCCGTCCCAGAGACTCTTGCCATGTCTGAATACGTCCAGGAAAATTTAAAAAAGGGCTTTATCCGTAAATCCTCCTCTCCTACCGGAGCCGGATTTTTCTTTGTGTCCAAAAAAGATGGCTCTCTACGTCCTTGCATTGACTACCGCGGTCTTAATAAAATCACGGTTAAGAACCGCTACCCCCTACCCCTCATCTCTGAACTCTTTGATCGCCTCCAAGGTGCCCACATTTTTACCAAACTGGACTTAAGAGGTGCTTATAATCTCATCCGCATCAGAGAGGGGGATGAATGGAAAACGGCATTTAACACCAGAGATGGACACTTTGAGTATCTGGTCATGCCCTTTGGCCTGTGCAACGCCCCTGCCGTCTTCCAAGACTTTGTTAATGAAATTTTTCGTGATCTCCTATACTCCTGTGTTGTTGTATATCTGGACGATATCCTGATTTTTTCTGCCAATCTAGAAGAACACCGCCAGCATGTCCGTATGGTTCTTCAGAGACTTCGTGACAATCAACTCTATGCCAAAATAGAGAAATGTCTGTTTGAATGCCAATCTCTTCCTTTCCTAGGATACTTGGTCTCTGCCCAGGGACTACAAATGGATCCAGACAAACTCTCTGCCGTCTTAGATTGGCCATGCCCCTCCGGACTCCGTGCCATCCAACGTTTTTTGGGGTTCGCCAATTATTACAGGCAATTTATTCCACATTTTTCTACCGTTGTGGCTCCTATTGTGGCTTTAACCAAAAAAAATGCCGATCCCAAGTCTTGGCCTCCTCAAGCGGAAGACGCCTTTAAACGGCTCAAGTCTGCCTTTTCTTCGGCTCCCGTGCTCTCCAGACCTGACCCATCTAAACCCTTCCTATTGGAGGTTGATGCCTCCTCAGTAGGAGCTGGAGCGGTCCTTCTACAAAAAAACTCTTCCGGGCATGCTGTTACTTGTGGTTTTTTTTCTAGGACCTTCTCTCCGGCGGAGAGGAACTACTCCATCGGGGATCGAGAGCTTCTAGCCATTAAATTAGCACTTGAGGAATGGAGGCATCTGCTGGAGGGATCAAGATTTCCAGTTATTATTTACACCGATCACAAGAACCTCTCCTACCTCCAGTCTGCCCAACGGCTGAATCCTCGTCAGGCCAGGTGGTCTCTGTTCTTTGCCCGATTTAATTTTGAAATTCACTTTCGGCCTGCCGATAAGAACATTAGGGCCGATGCTCTCTCTCGTTCCTCAGATGCTTCTGAAGTTGAACTCTCTCCTCAACACATCATTCCTCCTGACTGCCTGATTTCCACTTCTCCAGCCTCCATCAGGCAAACTCCTCCAGGAAAGACCTTTGTTTCTCCACGCCAACGCCTCGGAATCCTCAAATGGGGTCACTCCTCCCATCTCGCAGGTCATGCGGGCATCAAGAAATCTGTGCAACTCATCTCTCGCTTCTATTGGTGGCCGACTCTAGAGACTGATGTGGTGGACTTTGTGCGAGCCTGCACTATCTGTGCCCGGGATAAGACTCCTCGCCAGAAGCCCGCTGGTTTTCTTCATCCTCTGCCTGTCCCCGAACAGCCTTGGTCTCTGATTGGTATGGATTTTATTACTGACTTACCCCCATCCCATGGCAACACTGTTATTTGGGTGGTCGTTGATCGATTCTCCAAAATGGCACATTTCATCCCTCTTCCTGGTCTTCCTTCAGCGCCTCAGTTGGCTAAACAATTTTTTGTACACATTTTTCGTCTTCACGGGTTGCCTACGCAGATCGTCTCGGATAGAGGCGTCCAATTCGTGTCTAAATTCTGGAGGGCTCTCTGTAAACAACTCAAGATTAAATTAAATTTTTCTTCTGCATATCATCCTCAATCCAATGGACAAGTAGAAAGAATTAACCAGGTCTTGGGTGATTATTTACGACATTTTGTTTCCTCCCGCCAGGATGACTGGGCAGATCTTCTACCTTGGGCCGAATTCTCGTATAATTTCAGAGTCTCTGAATCTTCCTCCAAATCCCCATTTTTCGTGGTGTACGGCCGTCACCCTCTTCCTCCCCTCCCTACCCCCTTGCCCTCTGGTCTGCCCGCTGTGGATGAAATTTCTCGTGATCTTTCCATCATATGGAGAGAGACCCAAAATTCTCTCTTACAGGCTTCTTCACGCATGAAGAAATTCGCGGATAAGAAAAGAAGAGCTCCTCCCATTTTTTCCCCTGGAGACAAGGTATGGCTCTCCGCTAAATATGTCCGCTTCCGTGTCCCTAGCTATAAGTTGGGACCACGCTATCTTGGTCCTTTCAAAATTTTGCGCCAGATTAATCCTGTCTCTTACAAACTTCTTCTTCCCCCTTCTCTTCGTATTCCTAATGCCTTTCACGTTTCTCTTCTTAAACCACTTATCATTAACCGTTTCTCTCCCAAATCTGTTCCTCCCACTCCTGTCTCCGGCTCCTCTGACATCTTCTCCGTCAAAGAGATTTTAGCATCTAAAAAGGTCAGAGGGAAAACCTTCTTTTTAGTGGATTGGGAGGGTTGTGGTCCAGAAGAGAGGTCCTGGGAACCTGAGGACAATATCCTGGACAAAAGTCTGGTCCTCAGGTTCTCAGGCTCCAAGAAGAGGGGGAGACCCAAGGGGGGGGGTACTGTTACGCCGAGCGCTCCGGGTCCCCGCTCCTCCCCGGAGCGCTCGCTACACTCTCCTCACTGCAGCGCTCCGGTCAGTTCCACTGACCCGGGGCGCTGCGATACCGCCTCCAGCCGGGATGCGATTCGCGATGCGGGTAGCGCCCGCTCGCGATGCGCACCCCGGCTCCCGTACCTGACTCGCTCTCCGTCAGTCCTGTCCCGGCGCGCGCGGTCCCGCTCCCTAGGGCGCGCGCGCGCCGGGTCTTTGCGATTTAAAGGGCCACTGCGCCGCTGATTGGCGCAGTGGTTCCAATTAGTGTTAACACCTGTGCACTTCCCTATATCACCTCACTTCCCCTTCACTCCCTCACCGGATCTTGTTGCCATCGTGCCAGTGAAAGCGTTTCCTTGTGTGTTCCTAGCCTGTGTTCCAGACCTCCTGCCGTTGCCCCTGACTACGATCCTTGCTGCCTGCCCCGACCTTCTGCTACGTCCGACCTTGCTTCTGTCTACTCCCTTGTACCGCGCCTATCTTCAGCAGCCAGAGAGGTTGAGCCGTTGCTAGTGGATACGAACTGGTCACTACCGCCGCAGCAAGACCATCCCGCTTTGCGGCGGGCTCTGGTGAAAACCAGTAGTGACTTAGAACCGATCCACTAGCACGGTCCACGCCAATCCCTCTCTGGCACAGAGGATCCACTACCTGCCAGCCGGCATCGTGACAGCACCCTTAAGAATGTCAGAGATCCTCCAGATTGAAATTTTTTTGTAGAAATTGCACCTCTAATGGAATGAGCATTAAAAATGGAGCTATCAATGTCAGCCATGGACATAGACTGTTTAATACATCTGGCCAACGTAGGAGAAGAAACCGGAGGAATGCAGGGGATCAAAGTCTCTAGGAGTGCACCAACAGACCCAAATTTGCCAGGCTGATTGGTAAGATGATTTGGTGCCTGGGGCCCATGCTTCTGAAAGGATGTTCTGAGTAGAAATAGAAAGTCCCAATATTGTTTCTGAAGGCATGAGATTTTCCAGGCTAAAAGAACAAGTTGGTTTGATAGTATTAACTGATGAGGATTCCCCAAAGGATCTTGAAGGAGTAGAGGATGAGATGGAATGACTCTTGGCAGTTCTGTAATCATGCTCAAAATTTGGGGAAACCACGTCTGAGTCGGCCACCAGGGCGTTATCAAGACTATCGTGGATTTGTAAGTCAGGACTTGAGACAGGGTTCTGGGAATCAGGGGGGAGCGTAAAGGGATTCCCGGAGGCCATGGATGAAGAAAAGCATCCGCTGCTGAAGAATCTGGGTCTGGTCGCCAACTGAAGAATTTTGGAAGTTGGGTGTTTAGTATGGAAGCAAAGAGGTCCAGGAGAAAAGGACCCCAAAGCTAATTGATCTGTTGAAAGATGAGAGGGTCCAACCTCCAGTCGCTGGAGTCCATAAGATGGTGTGAGTCCCAATCTGCTACTGAATTGGACAGTCCTGGCAGATATTCTGCTTTTAAGGTAACAATCCTGTCCAGGCAGAAATGCCAAATGTCCTTGGCAATGTTGGAAAGAGTGTTGGAAGTTGTCCCGCCTAAACGGTTGATATACTGGATGGCCGAGACATTGTCCATACAGAGAAGAATGCAACAATGAAAATAAGATCTCACAAAGCTTTTTAAGGCAAAAAATTCTGCAAGAAGCTCTAAACAATTTATGTGAAGATGGGATTCCGCTGTGGACAATTTCCCTCCTGTGGAGAGTTGTCCGCAGTGGGCTCCCCAACCTAGGAGACTCGCGTCGGATTCTATGCAAAGATCTGGATTGGAGTTGAAAATGGTCTTTCCATTCCAGGATCGGATATGTTGGAGCGTCCAAAGGAGCTCCTCTTTGGCCTCTGGAGAAACTTTGATTTTGTCTGAATAGTTGAGACCCTGACTTAAATGATGTATCTTCAATCGTTGTAACGCTCTGTAATGGAGTGAAGCAGGAAAAATGGCTTGAATGGAAGCCGAAAGAAGATCTATAATCCGGGCAATGGATCGAAGGGAAATTAAAATCTTTGTTGAGAACGGAACAGATCTCTTTCCAAATCAAAGAAAGTTTCTTGGAAGGAAGACTCAGAATGGCTGATTTCGTGTTGAGGAAAAACCTAGGAATTCCAGTTCCTTGGAAGGAGAGAGGATGGATTTCTCCATATTGATGCGAAAACCTAGTTCCGCCAACAGTTCTAATGTCCATTGAGTGTGACGCAGTATTAGAGAATGGCACTCCCCGGGCACGTAAAACAGCCATCACTGGTTTTAGCAATTTGGTGAAACACCAAGGGGTGGATGAAAGACCAAAGGGAAGGCAAGTAAATTGCCGAATTGGACGCCATTGGAATTGGAGATACAGTTGAGACTCTGGATGGACCGGGACAGTTAAATATGCGTCCTTTTAAGATCTATTTTGTCAGCCAGTCTCCCTATAGGAGAATATCTCTTAACATATGAATGCCCTCCATTTTGAAGTGGCGATGGATAATAAACTCAGATTGATTACAGTTCTGAAAATCCCGTCTTTTTTTTTCTTTACCAGAAAGCTATTGCTTAGAAAGACTGGCTGGCATGAGTTTATTGGAAAAATTGCATTGTTTAATTTGAGTTCTTCTATCTCCAGATCTATAAATTTTTGATCTGTTTGGGAAAATTTGAATGGGACGTGGTAACTGTGTTTGGTATGGAGTACATAGAAACTCTATTTGGTAACCCTGAACTGTGTTCAGAATCCGTGAGACTGTAGTTAGTGTTCCAGTTGTGGAAAAAATATTTTAGTTGACTTCCTAATAGAAGATGGGAAAACTGGAAAGGGTAACTCACCTGGAGTTTGGTTGGATCTGGTAAATCCTCTTCTACCTCTGGGACGCCAGGATCTGCTCCTGTAAGGAAAAAAAGGGAGTGGGTTGGGAGGTAGAGGTGGGATTGGAGGGAGTGTATGGATAGGAGTAAGAGTAGGAACCTCTGGAGGGAGTTCTGTGTTGAACATGGCTGGGATAGTGGCCCCTGCCTCTCCCAGCCCTGCCAAAAACCTTAGGCTGGAAAACTTTACGTAGGGATGTCTGGGCCTTATCCAAAGAGAAGAGACCTACGTATTTAGAGATTTCCTTGATAAAGGATTCTCCAAAAAAAGGTGGCCATCAGTGGTAGGGGAAGCTTCAGAAGAAGACAGGTGAGAGAGCTGGGAGTCTAACTTCATAAGGATAGTTCTTCTCCTTTCGGTGCAGAATGCCGTGTTGGAAGTACGGTCATCAGAAGTGGCTTTTTTTTTTTTTGAGGAATGTTTACGAGGAATATGTTGATCAGTATTAGTAGCCTCATCTGCAGACCAAAATTGGTCCGCAGGGGAAGATTCAAACATTTTTGTCGCAGATTTTGTGGTAGAATGGACCAAAGCAAGGGCCACAGACTGCGTTTTGTATCCTGCATGGAGACAAACGCTGATTGAACAGCAGATTGTACAGATTTGTTAACTGACTCATTGACAATGGAATGAATTTGGTCCTCAGTTAATGAGCTATTTTCCCTATTTTTTGACATATCTGGGGAAGTAGAGCTGGGCGGTATGACCAAATATGTGTATCACGGTATTTTTGTAACTTATGGCGGTTCCACGGTATATAACGGTATTTCTTTGAGCCCCCCCCCCCCCCCCCCAAATCATGTTACCCACCAGCGCTGTTCTGCTCCCCCCCCCCCCAATTAATTATCAGCCCAGCGGGGTACTACTCACATATGTCACCGGCAAGTACTGCCCTCCTACTCTATGTTGTGAGTCGCTGGCGCTGGAACTCACTATACGCCAGTGGTCTCCAACCTGCGGACCTCCAGCTGTTGCAAAACTACAACTACAACGGCTGTCCGGGCATGCTGGGATTTGTAGTTTTGCAACTGCTGGAGGTCCGCAGGTTTGAGACCACTGCTGTACTCTGTATCCCCATGCCCGGGCTGCAAAAGATAAAGAAAGTAAACTTTAACTCACCTACGTCTGCCTTACGCTGGGGTCAGGAACATCGGACACCCGTCAGCCTATCACCGGCCGGAGCGATGTCCCACCCCTGCCAGTGATAGGCTGAGCCCACTGTCATGTAAGAAGCCGGCTTGGGGGGAGCAGAACAGCACTGGCGGGTAACATGATTTGGGGGGGGGGAGCAGAACAGCGCTGCCGGGTCACTTATGATTAGTTCCCTGATGTGGGGACAGCGCTGCGCTGTGCTGATAATTCATTCCCGAGGGGGAGGGGCCAAACCGGTATTGCGGTATGGGAAAAATTTATATCATGCAGCCCAAAAATTTCGGTATTCGGTATGAACCGGTATACCGCCCAGCCCTATGAGGAAGACATAATAATAGAACAAGGGGAAAAAGGGTAAGAGAACCTGTGGAGACAATACCAAACTAATATTTTATTCAATAATTGATATAGATCAATTGATAACCAGTCCTTTAGGCAGGACCGGATCATCATTGGCACTCATGGAGCACCTGCTCCGGGCCCCGTACCCGCAGGGGCCCCGTCACATTCGGGACATCCCTGAGGGCTGCTTAGTAGTGGATCAGGGCCCCCGATAGCCCGGCCACGGCCACTTTAAAACAGTGACCAGCGGCGGCTCCTGTGGGCTCTCCCCGGACTCCTCCTGCTTTTTCTACCGGCAGGCTCAGGTGATGCGTCAGGTCATGTGGGCTGTGACGAGTGACGTCTCCTGCGGCTCCTCTGCACAGTGTCAGGGACGTCACTTGTCATTTCCGGCAGCCACGCCGCTTCATGGCACAGTTTTCTTCATTACACCCCAGCGCTGCAGGAAATGACGAGTGACGTCCCTGACGCTGTGCAGAGGAGACGTCACTCGTCACAGCCCACGAGACCCGACACTACCTGAGCCTGCAGAGCGCGGCCAGGTAAGTAAATAGGAAAAATAGAAAAAGCAGGAGGAGGGGGGAGCAATGAGAAGGGGAGGATTATGAGTGGGGGAGGATGATAAGGTAGGAGGGGGGGGTAATGATGAGCAGGGGGGGGTAATGACGAGCAGGGGGGGTAATGACGAGCAGGGGGGGGAATAATGACGAGCAGGGGGGGATGATCAGGGGGGGATGATGAGCAGGGGAAAACAATCTCTTGTAGGGTTATAATGATTGTTGTTTTTATACAGAGGATGAGGAGCGGCTGGCAGAGTGAGGAACCAACGATGTCCGGGCGTCAAACTTTACAGAGGAAGATGGAGCTGGAAGAAGACCTGGCGTCTGGACCAGATGAAGAAGACCTGGCGTCTGGACCAGATGAAGAAGACCTGGCGTCTGGACCAGATGAAGAAGACCTGGCGTCTGGACCAGATGAAGAAGAAAAGGAAAAACAACAGAGAAGACGTCTCCTGTGAGTCATTTTATGGTTGTGTTTTCTCCTGACTGTCCCATTAGATCTCTCGTCACTTCTAAGTTTTGCAGTAATGATGGATGACACTGTATATGAGGCTCCAGCTGTTACAAAACTACAACTCCTATAATGCCTGAAGATCTCCAGACATAATAGGGGTTGTAGCTTTGCAACAGATGGAAAGAGTGACCTGAACTAAAGTGATTTTAGACCATGCAGCCCGTTTTATTTTAACGGGGCCTGACTCCTGTTCCACTCAGTGGAAGGGAAGGGGGACTGTCGGGGGGGACGGGACTGTAAGGGGGGGCTATCATAATGAAGTGCTCCGTCTTCCAGGCAGCCTTAATCTGGCCCTGCCTCTAGGGTCACTAGGTGAAAGAAAGACAAAAGGAGATGGGATCCAATAAAATACTAATTTATTAGTGAGTGGTGAAGGATATAAAAGAGTGGGCTTCCAAGTGCGGGGGCAAAAACAATGAATAAAATAGATTAAAATAGATATGGGAACATATATAGTCTAATGCCAACTACGGACAATATGCGATGCACAAATTAGGGGAAATGATGCATTCGATCAGACAGTACAAGTCCTCAGTTCATAGCTACAGTGTGATACACTGTTAGATATATTGTATCCGAAATAGACTGTATATCTAATGTGTCCGATGGGGTAGACTGGAACATACACTGGTTCAGATGTCTCCGTTCCTGATATTGTGTAGATAACAGAGTAAAGTTTTGGTGCACGGCACCGCTCACCAATCTATGTCCTGTGAAGTGCGGTCGGGCTGGCACGGAGGTATCCGGCTCAGAGGAGGGTGCCCGTCTGCTCGTGGATAGAAGCGGTTCCGGTAAAGCGGCTGGCACGGAGAGCTATCCGGCCGTAGGGGATGTAGTTGCCGCAAGTGGAGGATAAAGGATGATAGCGGTATGAGAGCTGTGACCGACGTTCCTCGTGTGAATGATGTGCTGTGCGCGCGCGCGCGAATGATGGTGGTCCCAGAGCTGGGGACACCCAGCTGTTGCAAGTAGATAGTTAGGAATAACAAGTTGGCATGTGGTGAAGATATGGTTCCCAATGCTGATATAGTATGCTAGACGCGTTTCAAGGCCTCGGGCCTTTTCTTCAGTAACGGCAGGTGCCTGATGCTTGGGGCCCCGTTAAGGCACTTGGAAGCCCACTCTTTTCCATCCTTTACCACTCACTAATAAATTTGTATTTTATTGGATCCCATCTCCTTTTGTCTCTTTCTATTCTTTCACCATCCAAGTGAGCTGCACAATTTTCTCTTTTAATATTTTATTCAGTATGGCAACTTGAAGTGAGGTAATAGATAGGACCTGTATGACCTGAAAATGAACTGTAGAGGGAGCAGAAGCACCACAAATGAAGTCGGGACAATGTAACAATTTGTGTCGGGCTGCAGAGGAGACGCTGAGGGCCGGAAACACGCGGAGATACACGGAGCTTACAGACACACTGCTGTGAAGAGACACCACCGCCGCTGTGTGAGAAAATCCTGCGCGGGAACGCTGACAGCATAAAATCAGAGTGAGTGAGTGCGCCAGCAGCTCGAGACCGGTCACGTGATGCGCAGCGGCCACAATGCTAAAGGTAGGATGAAGGAGACACACGGGAACGGAGTGAAAGGGGTTTTAAAGGACATGTCCGGTGCTCACTTTTCTTATTGCATCCGTTCTGGGCTGAAAATAAGCTTTCTCATGGCTGCCTAGGCTCCCCCGGTGCTCCGGTACAGGTGTTGGGTCCCCGGGCTGTATTCTTCTTACTTCCGGTTAGCCCGGCACGTCACACGGAGCTTCAGCCTATCACCAGCCGAGGCGGGACATTGCTGCGGCCGGTGATAGGCTGAAGCTCCGTGTGACGTGCCGGGCTAACAGGAAGTAAGAAGAATACAGCCCGGGGACTGAACAGCTGAACCGGAGTGTACCGGAGCACCGGGGGAGCCTAGGCAGGCATGAGAGTGTTTTTTTTTTTTTTTTTTGCAGCCTGTAATGGATACAATAAGAAAAGTGAGCACCGGACATGTCCTTTAAAGAGACGGGAATATATATATATATATATATATATATATATATATATATATAATGCGCCGCTAGCAACACAGAGCAAAATACTGAGTAAGCAGAAAAGGAATAACAATAAAAGTATGAAGAGAGGTGATAATGACAAAGAAATGGAGTAAGAACTAAAGAGTGGCCATAAATAAATGAATGGAATTAAACAATAATACTGTGATCTTGTATGGAACAGCAAAGAAAAAGGAATATTTGAATACTACAGGGACTTATATAACCTAGCATATCACTGATTGGCTGCTCATTATGCACAGCATGTTTGTAGTTCTCCTACTAAGTTTTTTTTTTCTGTTCATTAATGGTTTGGCTGCTTGAATATTTCAGTAAAGAAAGAATTGCATAATATGAGTCTCCAGTCTTTCAATAAAATCCCTCTTTTGCTGACCTATACATTTATTTTATTTTTTTTACTTGAAACTGATCATTGTGTTATCGGTCATTTTCTGGTCTGATCGATCTGAGACCAGAGTAAAAGACCCCTGGAGATGACCGGAGGCAGGTGTGGGGACCTTCGTCCATCATGCTGGATGATCGGATCCCCGCTGCGGGCAATCCGATCATCCATTTTAGGTATAGCCGGATGAAGCACTAGACTAGAATGGAGCTTGTTGCCCATCTATACCTCCCCTGTATCAGTCCCTCTGCACAGCATGTATTGTGAGTATATTGAATAAAGAAATCCTGAAGACACAAGATGGTGAGTGGCCAACTTTCATTCCAATTTGACCGATGAATATCTGCATGCTATATATAGCCAGAGCACTGCCACATGTCTACACTGCAGGAGAAGCACGTTTTCCACATTATCGTCTCCTAATACCATAGTTGCCGAACACACCTTTATAACTCCTCATCCATTTTAGTGACCATGGCATCTAAGGGGTTAATGGTACACATCACTGCGATCCCTGATGTGTGCCATTACCGGCGGGTCCCTGGCTGCTGATGGCAGCTGGGACCTGCCGCGCATGATCCAAGCATCGGTCCAATGCTCGCAGTCATGTACAGGACTTAAATATACGTCCTGGTGCGTTAAGTACTACTGTACCAGAATGTACATTTACGTCCTGTCTCCTTAAGGGGTTGAGTCTCTTCTGTCCTCCACTTGTTACCTGTATTAATGGCTCCTGTTTGAACTTATCAGTATAAAAGACACCTGTCCACAACCTCAAACAGTCATGCTCCAAACTCCTCTATGGCCAAGACCAAAGAGCTCGCGAAGGACACCAGAAACAAAATTGTAGACCTGCACCAGGCTGGGAAGACTGAATCTGCAATAGGCAAGCAGCTTGGTGTGAGTTGTGCTGCTTGGTTATGTGATGCAATGAAACGCGTTGGATTTTGCTTGATTGTGACTAGCATTGTTATGTAAGCACTGTACAGACTGTGTATAAGGCCGCCCTGCATTAACAGGTAGGGGGTCTACACAGACCAGTAGGGCCAGTTATAGAGGCCGTTCGCTTATTACCTAGGACCAGCTGGGTGTTGGCAACAATATTGTGATATATATATACATATATATATATATATATATATATATATATATATCCTGCATTTTTATAAGTTCTACGTATTTTAATGTATACAAATAAAGGCTAAATTTTAAGACCTTGGTGTTCTTCCCTATTATATTTCTAGTTCTCACACAGGTCCAAGCACATCAGACACTCTCTTATTAGTTGATCCGTGTAAACGAAAGAATTAATGGGGCCATGTATCATGAGATTTTGATTGAAATCCTCCTTCCATCACAAGGGCAATGAAGATGAAACGTGGCTGTGTCTTTCAGCATGACAATGATCCCAAATACACCGCCCGGGCAATGAAGGAGTGGCTTCTTAAGAAGCATTTCAAGGTCCTGGAGTGGCCTAGCCAGTCTCCAGATCTCAACACCAATAGAAAACCTTTGTAGGGAGTTGAAAGTCCGTATTGCCCAGCGACAGCCCCAAAACATTACTGCTCTAGAGGAGATCTGCATGGAGGAATGGGCCAAAATACCAGCAATAGTGTGTGAGAACCTTGTGAAGACAGAAAACGTGACCTCTGTCATTACCAACAAAGGGGATATAACAAAGTATTGAGATGAACTTTTCTTATTGACCAAATACTTCAATTTCCACTATAATTTACAAATTCTTTAATAATCAGACAATGTGATTTTATAGATTTTTTTTTCTCATTCTGTCTCATAGTTGAGGTTATAACATATGATGGAAATTACAGCCTCTCATCTTTATAAGGGGGAGAACTTGTACAATTGGGGGCTGACTAAATACTTTTTGCCCCACTGTATAGGCTCACTGTATGGGGGGGAATATCAGTTATATCTGATGTGTAGTGACTATTTTGGGTCAAAGCCGCTCCTTTCTGGTTGATCTCCCTCAGGAATTTTTTTATATGTAAAAATTGTCTTAGAAACAAGACAAATTCTTCAAGCCTATTCTTGATACCAGCAGATGGCTGAATTGTGAACCATGGGCCCTTCTGTGTGAGCAGCCTGTAGTGTGGACCCCAGCCCCCCCCCTCCCCTGCAGGGCCGGATCATCATTGGCGCTCATGGAGCGCCTGCCCCGGGCCCCGTGCCCGCAGGGGGCACCCGTCACATTCGGGACATCCCTGTGTCCCGAAAAATCTTTTCAGGACACAGGGATGTCCCGGCGGTGACCTCTTTGCGGCGGCCCCCACGTTAACTTTAAAAATGCAGGGGCCGCCGTGAAGTAGCGCACGCAGGGACGTCACTGACATCCCGTGCGTGCGACCCAAAGGAGAAAAGCGGAGCATCTAGGAGGATGCGCGCGCATGGTAAGTGACCAGCAGCACGTCATCTTCATTGTTCCGACCTCCGCTCCTACGGTCCTATGGCCCATAACAGTAGATCGTGACCCCGGGGTCCTTGGAGTGGTGGTCGGAGCACTAAAGTGGGGTACTAAACATACATTGTATATGGCTGAAGGCTGTATGTCTGTGGGGGAAACTATACTGCACCTAATGTGGGAATGTGGGGGAACTATACTGCACCTAATGTGGGGGAAATTATACTGCACCTAATGTGGGGGAACTATACTGCACCTTATGTGGGGGAACTATACTGCACCTAATGTGGGGGAACTGTACTGCACCTAATGTGGGGGAACTGTACTGCACCTAATGTGGGGGAACTGTACTGCACCTAACTGTACCGCTCCCCCCCCCCCCCATGTGAGCAGCCTGCAGTATGAACCATGGGTGAGCAGCCTGCAGTATGGACCATGGGACCCCCTGGGTGAGCAGCCTGCAGTGCGGACTACAGTTAAATGAGTGTCTGTCTGTCTGTCTGATCTTCCTCTTTTGGTGACAGTGGTGTGCCTTCTAGATGAGGGATTGGCTGATCGTCCTCTCCTGGTCACAGTGGTGTGCCTTCTAGATGAGGGATTGGCTGATCGTCCTCTCCTGGTCACAGTGGTGTGCCTTCTAGATGAGGGATTGGCTGATCGTCCTCTCCTGGTCACAGTGGTGTGCCTTCTAGATGAGGGATTGGCTGATCGTCCTCTCCTGGTCACAGTGGTGTGCCTTCTAGATGAGGGATTGGTTGATCTTCCTCTCCTGGTCACAGTGGTGAGTCTTCTAGATGAGGGATTGGCTGCTCTTCCTCTACTGGTCACAGAGGTGAGTCTTCTAGATGAGGGATTGGCTGCTCGTCCTCTACTGGTCACAGTGGTGTGCCTTCTAGATGAGGGATTGGCTGCTCGTCCTCTACTGGTCACAGTGGTGTGCCTTCTAGATGAGGGATTGGCTGCTCGTCCTCTACTGGTCACAGTGGTGTGCCTTCTAGATGAGGGATTGGCTGCTCGTCCTCTACTGGTCACAGCGGTGTGCCTTCTAGATGAGGGATTGGCTGATCATCCTCTTCTGGTCACAGTGGTGTGCCTTCTAGATGAGGGATTGGCTGATCGTCCTCTCCTGGTCACAGTGGTGTGTCTTCTAGATGAGGGATTGGCTGATCTTCCTCTCCTGGTCACAGCGGTGTGCCTTCTAGATGAGGGATTGGCTGATCGTCCTCTCCTGGTCACAGTGGTGTGTCTTCTAGATGAGGGATTGGCTGATCGTCCTCTCCTGGTCACAGTGGTGTGCCTTCTAGATGAGGGATTGGCTGATCGTCCTCTCCTGGTCACAGTGGTGTGTCTTCTAGATGAGGGATTGGCTGATCATCCTCTCCTGGTCACAGTCGTGTGCCTTCTAGATGAGGGATTGGCTGATCGTCCTCTCCTGGTCACAGTGGTGTGTCTTCAAGATGAGGGATTGGCTGATCGCCCTCTACTGGTCACAGCGGTGTGTCTTCTAGATGAGGGATTGGCTGATCGTCCTCTACTGGTCACAGTGGTGTGTCTTCTAGATGAGGGATTGGCTGCTCGTCCTCTATTGGTCACAGCGGTGTGTCTTCTAGATGAGGGATTGGCTGATCTTCCTCTACTGGTCACAGTGGTGTGTCCTCTAGATGAGGGATTGGCTGATCTTCCTCTCCTGGTCACAGCGGTGTGTCCTCTAGCTGATCGTCCTCTAGATGAGGGATTGGCTGTGTGGGCAGGTCCTCTCCTAGTCACAGCGGTGTTTCTTCTAGATGAGGGATTGGCTGTGTGGGTAGGTCCTCTCCTGGTCACAGCGGTGTGTCTTCTAGATGAGGGATTGGCTGTGTGGGTAGGTCCTCTCCTGGTCACAGCGGTGTGTCTTCTAGGGGAGGGATTGGCTGTGTGGGTAGGTCCTCTCCTGGTCACAGTGGTGTGTCTTCTAGAGGAGGGATTGGCTGTGTGGGTAGGTCCTCTCCTGGTCACAGCGGTGTGTCTTCTAGATGAGGGATTGGCTGTGTGGGTAGGTCCTCTCCTGGTCACAACGGTGTGGCTTCTAGATGAGGGATTGGCTGTGTGGGTAGGTCCTCTCCTGGTCACAGCGGTGTGTCTTCTAGAGGAGGGATTGGCTGATCGTCCTCTCCTGGTCACAGTGGTGTGTCCTCTATATGAGGGATTGGCTGATCTTCCTCTCCTGGTCACAGTGGTGTGTCTTCTAGATGAGGGATTGGCTGATCTTCCTCTACTGGTCACAGTGGTGTGTCCTCTAGATGAGGGATTGGCTGATCTTCCTCTCCTGGTCACAGTGGTGTGTCCTCTAGATGAGGGATTGGCTGTGTGGGTAGGTCCTCTCCTGGTCACAGCAGTGTGTCTTCTAGATGAGGGATTGGCTGATCTTCCTCTCCTGGTCACAGTGGTGTGTCCTCTAGATGAGGGATTGGCTGATCTTCCTCTCCTGGTCACAGCGGTGTGTCTTCTAGATGAGGGATTGGCTGATCTTCCTCTCCTGGTCACAGTGGTGTGTCCTCTAGATGAGGGATTGGTTGATCTTCCTCTCCTGGTCACAGCGGTGTGTCTTCTAGATGAGGGATTGGCTGTGTGGGTAGGTCCTCTCCTGGTCACAGCGGTGTGTCTTCTAGAGGAGGGATTGGCTGATCGTCCTCTCCTGGTCACAGCGGTGTGTCTTCTAGATGAGGGATTGGCAGATCGTCCTCTCCTGGTCACAGTGGTGTGTCTTCTAGATGAGGGATTGGCTGTGTGGGTAGGTCCTCTCCTGGTCACAGCGGTGTGTCTTCTAGAGGAGGGATTGGCTGATCGTCCTCTCCTGGTCACAGTGGTGTGTCTTCTAGAGGAGGGATTGGCTGATCGTCCTCTCCTGGTCACAGTGGTGTGTCTTCTAGATGAGGGATTGGCTGATCGTCCTCTACTGGTCACAGTGGTGTGCCTTCTAGATGAAGGGATTGGCTGCTCGTCCTCTACTGGTCACAGTGGTGTGCCTTCTAGATGAGGGATTGGCTGATCATCCTCTTCTGGTCACAGTGGTGTGTCTTCTAGATGAGGGATTGGCTGATCTTCCTCTCCTGGTCACAGTGGTGTGCCTTCTAGATGAGGGATTGGCTGATCTTCCTCTCCTGGTCACAGTGGTGTGCCTTCTAGATGAGGGATTGGCTGATCGTCCTCTCCTGGTCACAGTGGTGTGTCTTCTAGATGAGGGATTGGCTGATCGTCCTCTCCTGGTCACAGTGGTGTGTCTTCTAGATGAGGGATTGGCTGATCATCCTGTCCTGGTCACAGTGGTGTGTCTTCTAGATGAGGGATTGGCTGATCGTCCTCTCCTGGTCACAGTGGTGTGCCTTCTAGATGAGGGATTGGCTGATCGTCCTCTCCTGGTCACAGTGGTGTGTCTTCTAGATGAGGGATTGGCTGATCGTCCTCTACTGGTCACAGTGGTGTGTCTTCTAGATGAGGGATTGGCTGCTCGTCCTCTACTGGTCACAGCGGTTTGTCTTCTAGATGAGGGATTGGCTGATCTTCCTCTACTGGTCACAGTGGTGTGTTCTCTAGATGAGGGATTGGCTGATCTTCCTCTCATGGTTACAGCGGTGTGTCCTCTAGCTGATCGTCCTCTAGATGAGGGATTGGCTGTGTGGGCAGGTCCTCTCCTAGTCACAGCGGTGTTTCTTCTAGATGAGGGATTGGCTGTGTGGGTAGGTCCTCTCCTGGTCACAGCGGTGTGTCTTCTAGATGAGGGATTGGCTGTGTGGGTAGGTCCTCTCCTGGTCACAGCGGTGTGTCTTCTAGGGGAGGGATTGGCTGTGTGGGTAGGTCCTCTCCTGGTCACAGTGGTGTGTCTTCTAGAGGAGGGATTGGCTGTGTGGGTAGGTCCTCTCCTGGTCACAGCGGTGTGTCTTCTAGATGAGGGATTGGCTGTGTGGGTAGGTCCTCTCCTGGTCACAACGGTGTGTCTTCTAGATGAGGGATTGGCTGTGTGGGTAGGTCCTCTCCTGGTCACAGCGGTGTGTCTTCTAGAGGAGGGATTGGCTGATCGTCCTCTCCTGGTCACAGTGGTGTGTCCTCTATATGAGGGATTGGCTGATCTTCCTCTCCTGGTCACAGTGGTGTGTCCCCTAGATGAGGGATTGGCTGATCTTCCTCTCCTGGTCACAGCGGTGTGTCTTCTAGATGAGGGATTGGCTGATCTTCCTCTCCTGGTCACAGTGGTGTGTCCTCTAGATGAGGGATTGGCTGATCTTCCTCTCCTGGTCACAGCGGTGTGTCTTCTAGATGAGGGATTGGCTGATCTTCCTCTCCTGGTCACAGCGGTGTGTCTTCTAGATGAGGGATTGGCTGATCTTCCTCTCCTGGTCACAGTGGTGTGTCCTCTAGATGAGGGATTGGCTGATCTTCCTCTCCTGGTCACAGTGGTGTGTCTTCTAGATGAGGGATTGGCTGTGTGGGTAGGTCCTCTCCTGGTCACAGTGGTGTGTCTTCTAGATGAGGGATTGGCTGTGTGGGTAGGTCCTCTCCTGGTCATAGTGGTTGTGTCTTCTAGATGAGGGATTGGCTGATCGTCCTCTCCTGGTCACAGTGGTGTGTCTCTAGATGAGGGATTGGCTGATCTTCCTCTCCTGGTCACAGTGGTGTGTCTTCTAGATGAGGGATTGGCTGATCTTCCTCTCCTGGTCACAGCGGTGTGTCTTCTAGATGAGTGATTGGCTGATCTTCCTCTCCTGGTCACAGTGGTGTGCCTTCTAGATGAGGGATTGGCTGATCTTCCTCTCCTGGTCACAGTGGGTGTGTCTTCTAGATGAGGGATTGGCTGTGTGGGTAGGGTCCTCTCCTGGTCACAGTGGTGTGTCCTCTAGATGAGGGATTGGCTGATCTTCCTCTCCTGGTCACAGTGGTGTGTCCTCTAGATGAGGGATTGGCTGATCTTCCTCTCCTGGTCACAGTGGTGTGTCCTCTAGATGAGGGATTGGCTGTGTGGGTAGGTCCTCTCCTGGTCACAGTGGTGTGTCTTCTAGATGAGGGATTGGCTGTGTGGGTAGGTCCTCTCCTGGTCACAGTGGTGTGTCTTCTAGATGAGAGATTGGCTGATCGTCCTCTCCTGGTCACAGTGGTGTGTCCTCTAGATGAGGGATTGGCTGATCTTCCTCTCCTG
The DNA here is from genome assembly GCF_029499605.1 of Hyla sarda. Lineage (NCBI taxonomy): Eukaryota > Metazoa > Chordata > Amphibia > Anura > Hylidae > Hyla > Hyla sarda. The sequence continues at coordinate 97,816 of NW_026607691.1, forward strand.
GTCACAGTGGTGTGTCTCTTCTAGATGAGGGATTGGCTGATCTTCCTCTCCTGGTCACAGTGGTGTGTCCTCTAGATGAGGGATTGGCTGTGTGGGTAGGTCCTCTCCTGGTCACAGTGGTGTGTCTTCTAGATGAGGGATTGGCTGTGTGGGTAGGTCCTCTCCTGGTCACAGTGGTGTGTCTTCTAGATGAGGGATTGGCTGATCGTCCTCTCCTGGTCACAGTGGTGTGTCCTCTAGATGAGGGATTGGCTGATCTTCCTCTCCTGGTCACAGTTGGTGTGTCTTCTAGATGAGGGATTGGCTGTGTGGGTAGGTCCTCTCCTGGTCACAGTGGTGTGTCTTCAAGAGGAGGGATTGGCTGATCGTCCTCTCCTGGTCACAGTGGTGTGTCCTCTAGATGAGGGATTGGCTGTGTGGGTAGGTCCTCACCTGGTCACAGTGGTGTGTCCTCTAGATGAGGGATTGGCTGTGTGGGGTAGGTCCTCTCCTGGTCACAGTGGTGT
>NW_026607691.1:98521-125358 GCF_029499605.1 Hyla sarda
TGTAAGGAGACTGTACTGTATGTGGTATGAGATCTGTGAGTTCTGTATGATGTAAGGAGACTGTACTGTACGTGGTATGAGATCTGTGTTCTGTATGATGTAAGGAGAGCTGTACTGTACGTGGTATGAGATCTGTTGTTCTGTATGATGTAAGGAGACTGTTACTGTACGTGGTATGAGATCTGTGTTCTGTATGATGTAAGGAGACTGTACTGTACGTGGTATGAGATCTGTGTTCTGTATGATGTAAGGAGACTGTACTGTACGTGTATGAGATCTGTGTTCTGTATGATGTAAGGAGGCTGTACTGTACGTGGTATGAGATCTGTGTTCTGTATGATGTAAGGAGGCTGTACTGTACGTGGTATAGATCTGTGTTCTGTATGATGTAAGGAAAGCTGTACTGTACGTGGTTTAGATCTCTGTTCTGTATGATGTAAGGAAGCTGTACTGGTACGTGGTATGAGATCTGTGTTCTATATGATGTAAGGAAGCTGTACTGTACGTGGTATGAGATCTGTGTTCTGTATGATGTAAGGAGGCCTGTACTGTACGTGGTATGAGATCTGTGTTCTGTATTGATGTATGGAAGCTGTACTGTACGTTGGTATGAGATCTGTGTTCTGTATGATGTAAGGAGACTGTACTGTATGTGGTATGAGATCTGTGTTCTGTATGATGTAAGGAGGCTGTACTGTACGTGGTATGAGAGCTGTGTTCTGTATGATGTAAGGAAGCTGTACTGTACGTGGTATGAGAGCTGTGTTCTGTATGATGTAAGGAAGCTGTACTGTACGTGGTATGAGATCTGTGTTCTGTATGATGTAAGGAGGCTGTACTGTACGTGGTATGAGATCTGTGTTCTGTATGATGTAAGGAGGCTGTACTGTACGTGGTTATGAGATCTGTGTTCTGTATGATGTAAGGAAGCTGTACTGTACGTGGTATGAGATCTGTGTTCTGTATGATGTAAGGGAGGACTGTACTGTACGTGGTATGAGATCTGTGTTCTGTATGATGTAAGGAAGCTGTACTGTACGTGGTATGAGAGCTGTGTTCTGTATGATGTAAGGAAGCTGTACTGTACGTGGTATGAGATCTGTGTTCTGTATGATGTAAGGAGGGCTGTACTGTACGTGGTATGAGATCTGTGTTCTGTATGATGTAAGGAAGCTTGTACTGTACGTGGTATGAGATCTGTGTTCTGTATGATGTAAGGAGGCTGTACTGTACGTGGTATGAGATCTGTGTTCTGTATGATGTAAGGAAGCTGTACTGTACGTGGTATGAGATCTGTCTTCTGTATGATGTAAGGAAGCTGTACTGTACGTGGTATGAGATCTGTGTTCTGTATGATGTAAGGAGACTGTACTGTACGTGGTATGAGATCTGTGTTCTGTATGATGTAAGGAAGCTGTACTGTACGTGGTATGAGATCTGTGTTCTGTATGATGTAAGGAGGCCTGTACTGTACGTGGTATGAGATCTGTGTCCCGATATGATGTAAGGAAGCTGTACTGTACGTGGTATGAGATCTGTGTTCCTGTATGATGTAAGGAAGCTGTACTGTACGTGGTATGAGATCTGTGTTCTGTATGATGTAAGGAAGATGTTACTGTACGTGGTATGAGATCTGTGTTCTGTATGATGTAAGGAAGCTGTACTGTACGTGGTATGAGATCTGTGTTCTGTATGATGTAAGGAAGCTGTACTGTACGTGGGTATGAGAGCTGTGTTCTGTATGATGTAAGGAAGCTGTACTGTACGTGGTATGAGATGTGTGTTCTGTATGATGTAAGGAAGCTGTACTGTACGTGGAATGAAAGCTGTGTCCTGTATGATGTAAGGAAGCTGTACTGTACGTGGTATGAGATCTGTTGTCCCGGTATGATGTAAGGAAGCTGTACCGTACGTGGAATGAAAGCTGTGTCCCTGTATGATGTAAGGAAGCTGTACCGTACGTGGTATGAGATCTGTGTCCCGGGTATGATGTAAGGAAGCTGTACTGTACGTGGTATGAGATCTGTGTTCTGTATGATGTAAGGAAGCTGTACTGTACGTGGTATGAGATCTGTGTTCTGTATGATGTAAGGAAGCTGTACTGTACGTGGTATGAGATCTGTGTTCTGTATGATGTAAGGAAGCTGTACTGTACGTGGTATGAGATCTGTGTTCTGTATGATGTAAGGAAGCTGTACTGTACGTGGTATGAGATCTGTTGTTCTGTATGATGTAAGGAAGCTGTACTGTACGTGGTATGAGATTCTGTGTTTCTGTATGATGTAAGGAAGCTGTACTGTACGTGGTTATGAGATCTGTGTTCTGTATGATGTAAGGAGACTGTACTGTACGTGGCATGAGAGCTGTGTTCTGTATGATGTAAGGAGGCTGTACTGTACGTGGTATGAGAGCTGTGTTCTGTATGATGTAAGGAGACTGTACTGTATGTGGTATGAGATCTGTGTTCTGTATGATGTTAGGAAGCTGTACTGTACGTGGTATGAGAGCTGTGTTCTGTATGATGTAAGGAGACTGTACTGTATGTGGTATGAGATCTGTGTCCCGGTATGATGTAAGGAAGCTGTACTGTACGTGGTATGAGATCTGTGTTTTGTATGATGTAAGGAGGCTGTACTGTACGTGGTATGAGATCTGTGTTCTGTATGATGTATGGAAGCTGTACTGTACGTGGTATGAGATCTGTGTTCTGTATGATGTAAGGAGACTGTACTGTATGTGGTATGAGATCTGTGTCCCGGTATGATGTAAGGAAGCTGTACTGTACGTGGTATGAGATCTGTGTTCTGTATGATGTAAGGAGGCTGTACTGTACGTGGTATGAGATCTGTGTTCTGTATGATGTATGGAAGCTGTACTGTACGTGGTATGAGATCTGTGTTCTGTATGATGTAAGGAGACTGTACTGTATGTGGTATGAGATCTGTGTTCTGTATGATGTAAGGAGGCTGTACTTTACGTGGTATGAGAGCTGTGTTCTGTATGATGTAAGGAAGCCTGTACTGTACGTGGTATGAGAGCTGTGTTTCTGTATGATGTAAGGAAGCTGTACTGTACGTGGTATGAGATCTGTGTTCTGTATGATGTAAGGAGGCTGTACTGTACGTGGTATGAGATCTGTGTGTTCTGTATGATGTAAGGAGGCTGTACTGTACGTGGTATGAGATCTGTGTTCTGTATGATGTAAGGAAGCTGTACTGTACGTGGTATGAGATCTGTGTTCTGTATGATGTAAGGAGACTGTACTGTACGTGGTATGAGATCTGTGTTCTGTATGATGTAAGGAAGCTGTACTGTACGTGGTATGAGAGCTGTGTTCTGTATGATGTAAGGAAGCTGTACTGTACGTGGTATGAGATCTGTGTTCTGTATGATGTAAGGAGGCTGTACTGTACGTGGTATGAGATCTGTGTTCTGTATGATGTAAGGAAGCTGTACTGTACGTGGTATGAGATCTGTGTTCTGTATGATGTAAGGAGGCTGTACTGTAACGTGGTATGAGATCTGTGTCCCGATATGATGTAAGGAAGCTGTACTGTACGTGGTATGAGATCTGTGTCCTGTATGATGTAAGGAAGCTGTACTGTACGTGGTATGAGATCTGTGTTCTGTATGATGTAAGGAAGATGTACTGTACGTGGTATGAGATCTGTGTTCTGTATGATGTAAGGAAGCTGTACTGTACGTGGTATGAGATCTGTGTTCTGTATGATGTAAGGAAGCTGTACTGTACGTGGTATGAGAGCTGTGTTCTGTATGATGTAAGGAAGCTGTACTGTACGTGGTATGAGATGTGTGTTCTGTATGATGTAAGGAAGCTGTACTGTACGTGGAATGAAAGCTGTGTCCTGTATGATGTAAGGAAGCTGTACTGTACGTGGTATGAGATCTGTGTCCCGGTATGATGTAAGGAAGCTGTACTGTACGTGGAATGAAAGCTGTGTCCTGTATGATGTAAGGAAGCTGTACTGTACGTGGTATGAGATCTGTGTCCCGGTATGATGTAAGGAAGCTGTACTGTACGTGGTATGAGATCTGTGTTCTGTATGATGTAAGGAAGCTGTACTGTACGTGGTATGAGATCTGTGTTCTGTATGATGTAAGGAAGCTGTACTGTACGTGGTATGAGATCTGTGTTCTGTATGATGTAAGGAAGCTGTACTGTACGTGGTATGAGATCTGTGTTCTGTATGATGTAAGGAAGCTGTACTGTACGTGGTATGAGATCTGTGTTCTGTATGATGTAAGGAAGCTGTACTGTACGTGGTATGAGATCTGTGTTCTGTATGATGTAAGGAAGCTGTACTGTACGTGGTATGAGATCTGTGTTCTGTATGATGTAAGGAGGCTGTACTGTACATGGCATGAGAGCTGTGTTCTGTATGATGTAAGGAGGCTGTACTGTACGTGGTATGAGAGCTGTGTTCTGTATGATGTAAGGAGACTGTACTGTATGTGGTATGAGATCTGTGTTCTGTATGATGTCAGGAGGCTGTACTGTACGTGGTATGAGATCTGTGTTCTGTATGATGTTAGGAAGCTGTACTGTACGTGGTATGAGAGCTGTGTTCTGTATGATGTAAGGAAGCTGTACTGTACGTGGTATGAGATCTGTGTTCTGTATGATGTAAGGAAGCTGTACTGTACGTGGTATGAGATCTGTGTTCTGTATGATGTAAGGAAGCTGTACTGTACGTGGTATGAGATCTGTGTTCTGTATGATGTAAGGAGGCTGTACTGTACGTGGTATGAGATCTGTGTCCCGATATGATGTAAGGAAGCTGTACTGTACGTGGTATGAGATCTGTGTTCTGTATGATGTAAGGAAGCTGTACTGTACGTGGTATGAGATCTGTGTTCTGTATGATGTAAGGAAGCTGTACTGTACGTGGTATGAGATCTGTGTTCTGTATGATGTAAGGAAGCTGTACTGTACGTGGTATGAGATCTGTATCCCGGTATGATGTAAGGAAGCTTTACTGTACGTGGTATGAGAGCTGTGTTCTGTATGATGTAAGGAAGCTGTACTGTACGTGGTATGAGATGTGTGTTCTGTATGATGTAAGGAAGCTGTACTGTACGTGGTTTGAGATCTGTGTTCTGTATGATGTAAGGAAGCTGTACTGTACGTGGTATAAGATCTGTGTTCTGTATGATGTAAGGAAGCTGTACTGTACGTGGTATGAGATCTGTGTTCTGTATGATGTAAGGAAGCTGTACTGTACGTGGTATGAGATCTGTATCCCGGTATGATGTAAGGAAGCTGTACTGTACGTGGTATGAGATCTGTGTTCTGTATGATGTAAGGAAGCTGTATTGTACGTGGTATGAGAGCTGTGTTCTGTATGATGTAAGGAAGCTGTACTGTACATGGTTTTAGATCTCTGTTCTGTATGATGTAAGGAAGCTGTACTGTACGTGGTATGAGATCTGTGTTCTGTATGATGTAAGGAAGCTGTACTGTACGTGGTATGAGATCTGTGTTCTGTATGATGTAAGGAAGCTGTACTGTACGTGGTTTGAGATCTGTGTTCTGTATGATGTAAGGAAGCTGTACTGTACGTGGTATGAGATCTGTGTTCTGTATGATGTAAGGAAGCTGTATTGTACGTGGTATGAGATCTGTGTTCTGTATGATGTAAGGAAGCTGTACTGTACGTGGTATGAGATCTGTATCCCGGTATGATGTAAGGAAGCTGTACTGTACGTGGTATGAGATCTGTGTTCTGTATGATGTAAGGAAGCTGTACTGTACGTGGTATGAGATCTGTGTTCTGTATGATGTAAGGAAGCTGTACTGTACGTGGTATGAGATCTGTGTTCTGTATGATGTAAGGAAGCTGTACTGTACGTGGTATGAGATCTGTGTTCTGTATGATGTAAGGAAGCTGTACTGTACGTGGTATGAGATCTGTGTTCTGTATGATGTATGGAGGCTGTACTGTACGTGGTATGAGATCTGTGTCCCGATATGATGTAAGGAAGCTGTACTGTACGTGGTATGAGATCTGTGTTCTGTATGATGTAAGGAAGCTGTACTGTACGTGGTATGAGATCTGTGTTCTGTATGATGTAAGGAAGCTGTACTGTACGTGGTATGAGATCTGTGTTCTGTATGATGTAAGGAGACTGTACTGTACGTGGTATGAGATCTGTGTTCTGTATGATGTAAGGAGGCTGTACTGTACGTGGTATGAGATCTGTGTTCTGTATGATGTAAGGAGACGGTACTGTACGTGGTATGAGATCTGTGTTCTGTATGATGTAAGGAGACTGTACTGTACGTGGTATGAGATCTGTGTTCTGTATGATGTAAGGAGACTGTACTGTACGTGGTATGAGATCTGTGTTCTGTATGATGTAAGGAAGCTGTACTGTACGTGGTATGAGATCTGTGTTCTGTATGATGTAAGGAAGCTGTACTGTACGTGGTATGAGATCTGTGTTCTGTATGATGTAAGGAGACTGTACTGTACGTGGTTTGAGATCTGTGTTCTGTATGATGTAAGGAAGCTGTACTGTACGTGGTATGAGATCTGTGTTCTGTATGATGTAAGGAGACTGTACTGTACGTGGTACGAGATCTGTGTTCTGTATGATGTAAGGAGGCTGTACTGTACGTGGTATGAGATCTGTGTTCTGTATGATGTAAGGAAGCTGTACTGTATGTGGTATGAAAGCTGTGTTCTGTATGATGTAAGGAAGCTGTACTGTACGTGGTATGAGATCTGTGTTCTGTATGATGTAAGGAGACTGTACTGTACGTGGTATGAGATCTGTGTTCTGTATGATGTAAGGAGGCTGTACTGTACGTGGTATGAGATCTGTGTCCCGATATGATGTAAGGAAGCTGTACTGTACGTGGTATGAGAGCTGTGTTCTGTATGATGTAAGGAGGCTGTACTGTACGTGGTATGAGATCTGTGTTCTGTATGATGTAAGGAAGCTGTACTGTACGTGGTATGAGAGCTGTGTTCTGTATGATGTAAGGAGACTGTACTGTAAGTGGTATGAGATCTGTGTCCTGTATGATGTATGGAAGCTGTACTGTACGTGGTATGAGATCTGTGTTCTGTATGATGTAAGGAAGCTGTACTGTACGTGGTATGAGATCTGTGTTCTGTATGATGTAAGGAAGCTGTACTGTACGTGGTATGAGATCTGTGTTCTGTATGATGTAAGGAAGCTGTACTGTACGTGGTATGAGATCTGTGTTCTGTGTGATGTAAGGAGGCTGTACTGTACGTGGTATGAGATCTGTGTCCTGTATGATGTATGGAAGCTGTACTGTACGTGGTATGAGATCTGTGTTCTGTATGATGTAAGGAGGCTGTACTGTACGTGGTATGAGATCTGTGTTCTGTATGATGTAAGGAAGCTGTACTGTACGTGGTATGAGATCTGTGTTCTGTATGATGTAAGGAAGCTGTACTGTACGTGGTATGAGATCTGTGTTCTGTATGATGTAAGGAAGCTGTACTGTACGTGGTATGAGATCTGTGTTCTGTATGATGTCAGGAAGCTGTACTGTACGTGGTATGAGATCTGTGTTCTGTATGATGTAAGGAAGCTGTACTGTACGTGGTATGAGATCTGTGTTCTGTATGATGTAAGGAAGCTGTACTGTACGTGGTATGAGATCTGTGTTCTGTATGATGTAAGGAAGCTGTACTGTACGTGGTATGAGATCTGTGTCCCAATATGATGTAAGGAAGCTGTACTGTACATGGTATGAGAGCTGTGTTCTGTATGATGTAAGGAAGCTGTACTGTACGTGGTATGAGATCTGTGTTCTGTATGATGTAAGGAAGCTGTACTGTACGTGGTATGATATCTGTGCTCTGTATGATGTAAGGAGGCTGTACTGTACGTGGTATGAGAGCTGTGTTCTGTATGATGTAAGGAAGCTGTACTGTACGTGGTATGAGATCTGTGTTCTGTATGATGTAAGGAAGCTGTACTGTACGTGGTATGAGATCTGTGTCCCGGTATGATGTAAGGAGGCTGTACTGTACGTGGTATGAGATCTGTGTTCTGTATGATGTAAGGAGACTGTACTGTACGTGGTATGAGATCTGTGTTCTGTATGATGTAAGGAGACTGTACTGTACGTGGTATGAGATCTGTGTTCTGTATGATGTAAGGAAGCTGTACTGTACGTGGTATGAGATCTGTGTTCTGTATGATGTAAGGAAGCTGTACTGTACGTGGTATGAGATCTGTGTTCTGTATGATGTAAGGAGGCTGTACTGTACGTGGTATGAGATCTGTGTTCTGTATGATGTAAGGAGGCTGTACTGTACGTGGTATGAGATCTGTGCTCTGTATGATGTAAGGAGGCTGTACTGTACGTGGTATGAGATCTGTGTTCTGTATGATGTAAGGAAGCTGTACTGTACGTGGTATGAGATCTGTGTTCTGTATGATGTAAGGAGGCTGTACTGTACGTGGTATGAGAGCTGTGTTCTGTATGATGTAAGGAAGCTGTACTGTACGTGGTATGAGATCTGTGTTCTGTGTGATGTAAGGAGGCTGTACTGTACGTGGTATGAGAGCTGTGTTCTGTATGATGTAAGGAGGCTGTACTGTACGTGGTATGAGATCTGTGTTCTGTATGATGTAAGGAGGCTGTACTGTACGTGGTATGAGATCTGTGTTCTGTGTGATGTAAGGAGGCTGTACTGTACGTGGTATGAGATCTGTGTTCTGTATGATGTAAGGAAGCTGTACTGTACGTGGTATGAGATCTGTGTTCTGTATGATGTAAGGAGGCTGTACTGTACGTGGTATGAGATCTGTGTTCTGTATGATGTAAGGAGGCTGTACTGTACGTGGTATGAGATCTGTGTTCTGTATGATGTAAGGAGGCTGTACTGTACGTGGTATGAGATCTGTGTTCTGTATGATGTAAGGAAGCTGTACTGTACGTGGTATGAGAGCTGTGTTCTGTATGATGTAAGGAAGCTGTACTGTACGTGGTATGAGATCTGTGTTCTGTATGATGTAAGGAAGCTGTACTGTACGTGGTATGAGATCTGTGTTCTGTATGATGTAAGGAAGCTGTACTGTACGTGGTATGAGATCTGTGTTCTGTATGATGTAAGGAGGCTGTACTGTACGTGGTATGAGATCTGTGTTCTGTATGATGTAAGGAAGCTGTACTGTACGTGGTATGAGAGCTGTGTTCTGTATGATGTAAGGAAGCTGTACTGTACGTGGTATGAGATCTGTGTTCTGTATGATGTAAGGAAGCTGTACTGTACGTGGTATGAGATCTGTGTTCTGTATGATGTAAGGAAGCTGTACTGTACGTGGTATGAGAGCTGTGTTCTGTATGATGTAAGGAAGCTGTACTGTACGTGGTATGAGATCTGTGTTCTGTATGATGTAAGGAAGCTGTACTGTACGTGGTATGAGATCTGTGTTCTGTATGATGTAAGGAGGCTGTACTGTACGTGGTATGAGATCTGTGTTCTGTATGATGTAAGGAGGCTGTACTGTACGTGGTATGAGATCTGTGTTCTGTATGATGTAAGGAAGCTGTACTGTACGTGGTATGAGATCTGTGTTCTGTATGATGTAAGGAGGCTGTACTGTACGTGGTATGAGAGCTGTGTTCTGTATGATGACACATATTAGTGTCATGTATATTACCTCATATATATATATATATATATATACCCCACAGTACAGACTACATATTAGTGTCATGTATATTATCTCATATATATATACCCCACAGTACAGACTACATATTAGTGTCATGTATATTACCTCATATATATATATATACCCCACAGTACACACTACATATTAGTGTCATGTATATTACCTCATATATATATATACCCCACAGTACAGACTACATATTAGTGTCATGTATATTACCTCATATATATATATATATACCCCACAGTACACACCAAATATTAGTGTCATGTATATTACCTCATATATATATATACCCCACAGTACAGACTACATATTAGTGTCATGTATATTACCTCATATATATATATACCCCACAGTACACACTACATATTAGTGTCATGTATATTACCTCATATATATATATATATATATATATACCCCACAGTACAGACTACATATTAGTGTCATGTATATTACCTCATATATATATATATATATATATATACCCCACAGTACAGACTACATATTAGTGTCATGTATGTTACCTCATATATATATATACCCCACAGTACAGACTACATATTAGTGTCATGTATGTTACCTCATATATATATATATATACCCCACAGTACAGACTACATATTAGTGTCATGTATGTTACCTCATATATATATATATATATATATATATATATATATATACCCCACAGTAGAGACTACATATTAGTGTCATGTATATTACCTCATATATATATATACCCCACAGTACAGACTACATATTAGTGTCATGTATGTTACCTCATATATATATATATATATATATATATATACCCTACAGTACAGACTACATATTAGTGTCATGTATATTACCTCATATATATATATACCCCACAGTACAGACTACATATTAGTGTCATGTATGTTACCTCATATATATATATACCCCACAGTACAGACTACATATTAGTGTCATGTATGTTACCTCATATATATATATATATATATATATATATATATACCCCACAGTACAGACTACATATTAGTGTCATGTATATTACCTCATATATATATATATACCCCACAGTACAGACTACATATTAGTGTCATGTATATTACCTCATATATATATATATACCCCACAGTACAGACTACATATTAGTGTCATGTATATTACCTCATATATATATACCCCACAGTACAGACTACATATTAGTGTCATGTATATTACCTCATATATATATACCCCACAGTACACACTACATATTAGTGTCATGTATATTACCTCATATATATATATATATATATATATATATACCCCACAGTACACACTACATATTAGTGTCATGTATATTACCTCATATATATATATACCCCACAGTACAGACTACATATTAGTGTCATGTATATTACCTCATATATATATATACCCCACAGTACAGACTACATATTAGTGTCATGTATATTACCTCATATATATATACCCCACAGTACAGACTACATATTAGTGTCATGTATATTACCTCATATATATATACCCCACAGTACAGACTACATATTAGTGTCATGTATATTACCTCATATATATATATATATACCCCACAGTACAGACTACATATTGGTGTCATGTATATTACCTCATATATATATATATATACACCCCACAGTACAGACTACATATTATTGTCATGTATATTACCTCATATATATATATATACCCCACAGTACAGACTACATATTAGTGTCATGTATATTACCTCATATATATATATACCCCACAGTACAGACTACATATTAGTGTCATGTATATTACCTCATATATATATATACCCCACAGTACAGACTACATATTAGTGTCATGTATATTACCTCATATATATATATATATATATATATATATACCCCACAGTACAGACTACATATTATTGTCATGTATAATACCTCATATATATATATATACCCCACAGTACAGACTACATATTAGTGTCATGTATATTACCTCATATATATATACCCCACAGTACAGACTACATATTAGTGTCATGTATATTACCTCATATATATATACCCCACAGTACACACTACATATTAGTGTCATGTATATTACCTCATATATATATACCCCACAGTACAGACTACATATTAGTGTCATGTATATTACCTCATATATATATATACCCCACAGTACAGACTACATATTAGTGTCATGTATATTACCTCATATATATATATACCCCACAGTACAGACTACATATTAGTGTCATGTATATTACCTCATATATATATATATATATATATATATATACCCCACAGTACAGACTACATATTAGTGTCATGTATATTACCTCATATATATACCCCACAGTACAGACTACATATTGGTGTCATGTATATTACCTCATATATATATATATACCCCACAGTACAGACTACATATTAGTGTCATGTATATTACCTCATATATATATATATATATATATACCCCACAGTACAGACTACATATTAGTGTCATGTATATTACCTCATATATATATACCCCACAGTACAGACTACATATTAGTGTCATGTATATTACCTCATATATATATATACCCCACAGTACACACTACATATTAGTGTCATGTATATTACCTCATATATATATATACCCCACAGTACACACTACATATTAGTGTCATGTATATTACCTCATATATATATACCCAACAGTACAGACTACATATTAGTGTCATGTATATTACCTCATATATATATACACCCCACAGTACAGACTACATATTAGTGTCATGTATATTACCTCATATATATATACCCCACAGTACAGACTACATATTAGTGTCATGTATATTACCTCATATATATATATACCCCACAGTACAGACTACATATTAGTGTCATGTATATTACCTCATATATATATATATATATATATATATATATACCCCACAGTACAGACTACATATTAGTGTCATGTATATTACCTCATATATATACCCCACAGTACAGACTACATATTAGTGTCATGTATATTACCTCATATATATATATATATACCCCACAGTACAGACTACATATTAGTGTCATGTATATTACCTCATATATATATATATATATATATACCCCACAGTACAGACTACATATTAGTGTCATGTATATTACCTCATATATATATACCCCACAGTACAGACTACATATTAGTGTCATGTATATTACCTCATATATATATATATATATATATACCCCACAGTACACACTACATATTAGTGTCATGTATATTACCTCATATATATATATACCCCACAGTACACACTACATATTAGTGTCATGTATATTACCTCATATATATATACCCAACAGTACAGACTACATATTAGTGTCATGTATATTACCTCATATATATATATACCCCACAGTACAGACTACATATTAGTGTCATGTATATTACCTCATATATATATACCCCACAGTACAGACTACATATTAGTGTCATGTATATTACCTCATATATATATATACCCCACAGTACAGACTACATATTATTGTCATGTATATTACCTCATATATATATATACCCCACAGTACAGACTACATATTAGTGTCATGTATGTTACCTCATATATATATATATATATATATATATATATATACCCCACAGTACAGACTACATATTAGTGTCATGTATATTACCTCATATATATATATATACCCCACAGTACAGACTACATATTAGTGTCATGTATATTACCTCATATATATATATACCCCACAGTACAGACTACATATTAGTGTCATGTATGTTACCTCATATATATATATATATATATATATATATATACCCCACAGTACAGACTACATATTAGTGTCATGTATATTACCTCATATATATATATATATATATACCCCACAGTACAGACTACATATTAGTGTCATGTATATTACCTCATATATATATATACCCCACAGTACAGACTACATATTAGTGTCATGTATGTTACCTCATATATATATATATATAGATATATATATATATATATATATATATATATACCCCACAGTACAGACTACATATTAGTGTCATGTATATTACCTCATATATATATATACCCCACAGTACAGACTACATATTAGTGTCATGTATATTACCTCATATATATTATACCCCACAGTACAGACTACATATTAGTGTCATGTATATTACCTCATATATATATACCCCACAGTACACACTACATATTAGTGTCATGTATATTACCTCATATATATATACCCCACAGTACAGACTACATATTAGTGTCATGTATATTACCTCATATATATATATACCCCACAGTACAGACTACATATTAGTGTCATGTATATTACCTCATATATATATATACCCCACAGTACAGACTACATATTAGTGTCATGTATATTACCTCATATATATATACCCCACAGTACAGACTACATATTAGTGTCATGTATATTACCTCATATATATATATATATACCCCACAGTACAGACTACATATTGGTGTCATGTATATTACCTCATATATATATACCCCACAGTACAGACTACATATTATTGTCATGTATATTACCTCATATATATATATATATATATATACACCCCACAGTACAGACTACATATTATTGTCATGTATATTACCTCATATATGTATATACCCCACAGTACAGACTACATATTAGTGTCATGTATATTACCTCATATATATATATATACCCCACAGTACAGACTACATATTAGTGTCATGTATATTACCTCATATATATATATACCCCACAGTACAGACTACATATTAGTGTCATGTATATTACCTCATATATATATATACCTCACAGTACAGACTACATATTAGTGTCATGTATGTTACCTCATATATATATATACACCACAGTACAGACTACATATTAGTGTCATGTATATTACCTCATATATATACCCCACAGTACACACTACATATTAGTGTCATGTATATTACCTCATATATATATACCCCACAGTACAGACTACATATTAGTGTCATGTATATTACCTCATATATATACCCCACAGTACAGACTACATATTAGTGTCATGTATATTACCTCATATATATATATATATTATATATATACCCCACAGTACAGACTACATATTAGTGTCATGTATATTACCTCATATATATACCCCACAGTACAGACTACATATTAGTGTCATGTATATTACCTCATATATATATATACCCCACAGTACACACTACATATTAGTGTCATGTATATTATCTCATATATATATATATATACCCCACAGTACACACTACATATTAGTGTCATGTATATTACCTCATATATATATATACCCCACAGTACACACTACATATTAGTGTCATGTATATTACCTCATATATATATACCCCACAGTACACACTACATATTAGTGTCATGTATATTACCTCATATATATATACCCCACAGTACAGACTACATATTAGTGTCATGTATGTTACCTCATATATATATATACCCCACAGTACAGACTACATATTAGTGTCATGTATATTACCTCATATATATATATACCCCAACAGTACAGACTACATATTAGTGTCATGTATATTACCTCATATATATATATACCCCACAGTACAGACTACATATTAGTGTCATGTATATTACCTCATATATATATATACCCCACAGTACAGACTACATATTAGTGTCATGTATATTACCTCATATATATATATACCCCACAGTACAGACTACATATTATTGTCATGTATATTACCTCATATATATATATATATATATATATACCCCACAGTACACACTACATATTAGTGTCATGTATATTACCTCATATATATATATATACCCCACAGTACACACTACATATTAGTGTCATGTATATTACCTCATATATATATACCCCACAGTACAGACTACATATTAGTGTCATGTATATTACCTCATATATATATATATATATATATACCCCACAGTACACACTACATATTAGTGTCATGTATATTACCTCATATATATATATATATATACCCCACAGTACAGACTACATATTAGTGTCATGTATATTACCTCATATATATATATATATATATACCCCACAGTACAGACTACATATTAGTGTCATGTATATTACCTCATATATATATACCCCACAGTACAGACTACATATTAGTGTCATGTATATTACCTCATATATATATACCCCACAGTACAGACTACATATTAGTGTCATGTATATTACCTCATATATATATATATACCCCACAGTACACACTACATATTAGTGTCATGTATATTACCTCATATATATATATATATACCCCACAGTACAGACTACATATTATTGTCATGTATATTACCTCATATATATATATACCCCACAGTACAGACTACATATTAGTGTCATGTATATTACCTCATATATATATACCCCACAGTACACACTACATATTAGTGTCATGTATATTACCTCATATATGATATATACCCCACAGTACAGACTACATATTAGTGTCATGTATATTACCTCATATATATATATATATACCCCACAGTACACACTACATATTAGTGTCATGTATATTACCTCATATATATATATATATACCCCACAGTACAGACTACATATTAGTGTCATGTATATTACCTCATATATATACCCCACAGTACAGACTACATATTAGTGTCATGTATATTACCTCATATATATATATATACCCCACAGTACAGACTACATATTAGTGTCATGTATATTACCTCATATATATATATATATATATATATACCCCACAGTACACACTACATATTAGTGTCATGTATATTACCTCATATATATATATACCCCACAGTACACACTACATATTAGTGTCATGTATATTACCTCATATATATATACCCAACAGTACAGACTACATATTAGTGTCATGTATATTACCTCATATATATATATACCCCACAGTACACACTACATATTAGTGTCATGTATATTACCTCATATATATATATATATATACCCCACAGTACAGACTACATATTAGTGTCATGTATATTACCTCATATATATACCCCACAGTACAGACTACATATTAGTGTCATGTATATTACCTCATATATATATATATACCCCACAGTACAGACTACATATTAGTGTCATGTATATTACCTCATATATATATATATATATACCCCACAGTACACACTACATATTAGTGTCATGTATATTACCTCATATATATATATACCCCACAGTACACACTACATATTAGTGTCATGTATATTACCTCATATATATATACCCAACAGTACAGACTACATATTAGTGTCATGTATATTACCTCATATATATATATACCCCACAGTACAGACTACATATTAGTGTCATGTATATTACCTCATATATATATACCCCACAGTACAGACTACATATTAGTGTCATGTATATTACCTCATATATATATATACCCCACAGTACAGACTACATATTATTGTCATGTATATTACCTCATATATATATATACCCCACAGTACAGACTACATATTAGTGTCATGTATGTTACCTCATATATATATATATATATATATATATATATATACCCCACAGTACAGACTACATATTAGTGTCATGTATATTACCTCATATATATATATATATACCCCACAGTACAGACTACATATTAGTGTCATGTATATTACCTCATATATATATATACCCCACAGTACAGACTACATATTAGTGTCATGTATGTTACCTCATATATATATATATATATATATATACCCCACAGTACAGACTACATATTAGTGTCATGTATATTACCTCATATATATATATATATATATACCCCACAGTACAGACTACATATTAGTGTCATGTATATTACCTCATATATATATATACCCCACAGTACAGACTACATATTAGTGTCATGTATGTTACCTCATATATATATATATATATAGATATATATATATATATATATATATATATACCCCACAGTACAGACTACATATTAGTGTCATGTATATTACCTCATATATATATACCCCACAGTACAGACTACATATTAGTGTCATGTATATTACCTCATATATATATACCCCACAGTACACACTACATATTAGTGTCATGTATATTACCTCATATATATATATACCCCACAGTACAGACTACATATTAGTGTCATGTATATTACCTCATATATATATATACCCCACAGTACAGACTACATATTAGTGTCATGTATATTACCTCATATATATATATACCCCACAGTACAGACTACATATTAGTGTCATGTATATTACCTCATATATATATACCCCACAGTACACACTACATATTAGTGTCATGTATATTACCTCATATATATATATACCCCACAGTACAGACTACATATTAGTGTCATGTATATTACCTCATATATATATATACCCCACAGTACAGACTACATATTAGTGTCATGTATATTACCTCATATATATATATACCCCACAGTACAGACTACATATTAGTGTCATGTATATTACCTCATATATATATACCCCACAGTACAGACTACATATTAGTGTCATGTATATTACCTCATATATATATACCCCACAGTACAGACTACATATTAGTGTCATGTATATTACCTCATATATATATATATATACCCCACAGTACAGACTACATATTTGGTGTCATGTATATTACCTCATATATATATACCCCACAGTACAGACTACATATTATTGTCATGTATATTACCTCATATATATATATATATATACACCCCACAGTACAGACTACATATTATTGTCATGTATATTACCTCATATATATATATACCCCACAGTACAGACTACATATTAGTGTCATGTATATTACCTCATATATATATATATACCCCACAGTACAGACTACATATTAGTGTCATGTATATTACCTCATATATATATATACCCCACAGTACAGACTACATATTAGTGTCATGTATATTACCTCATATATATATATATATATATATACCCCACAGTACAGACTACATATTAGTGTCATGTATATTACCTCATATATATATATACCTCACAGTACAGACTACATATTAGTGTCATGTATGTTACCTCATATATATATATATACCCCACAGTACACACTACATATTAGTGTCATGTATATTACCTCATATATATACCCCACAGTACACACTACATATTAGTGTCATGTATATTACCTCATATATATATACCCCACAGTACAGACTACATATTAGTGTCATGTATATTACCTCATATATATATACCCCACAGTACAGACTACATATTAGTGTCATGTATATTACCTCATATATATATATACCCCACAGTACAGACTACATATTATTGTCATGTATATTACCTCATATATATATATACCCCACAGTACAGACTACATATTAGTGTCATGTATGTTACCTCATATATATATATATATATATATATATATATATACCCCACAGTACAGACTACATATTAGTGTCATGTATATTACCTCATATATATATATATACCCCACAGTACAGACTACATATTAGTGTCATGTATATTACCTCATATATATATATACCCCACAGTACAGACTACATATTAGTGTCATGTATGTTACCTCATATATATATATATATATATATATATATATACCCCACAGTACAGACTACATATTAGTGTCATGTATATTACCTCATATATATATATATATATATACCCCACAGTACAGACTACATATTAGTGTCATGTATATTACCTCATATATATATATACCCCACAGTACAGACTACATATTAGTGTCATGTATGTTACCTCATATATATATATATATAGATATATATATATATATATATATATATATACCCCACAGTACAGACTACATATTAGTGTCATGTATATTACCTCATATATATATATACCCCACAGTACAGACTACATATTAGTGTCATGTATATTACCTCATATATATATACCCCACAGTACAGACTACATATTAGTGTCATGTATATTACCTCATATATATATACCCCACAGTACACACTACATATTAGTGTCATGTATATTACCTCATATATATATACCCCACAGTACAGACTACATATTAGTGTCATGTATATTACCTCATATATATATATACCCCACAGTACAGACTACATATTAGTGTCATGTATATTACCTCATATATATATACCCCACAGTACAGACTACATATTAGTGTCATGTATATTACCTCATATATATATACCCCACAGTACAGACTACATATTAGTGTCATGTATATTACCTCATATATATATATATACCCCACAGTACAGACTACATATTGGTGTCATGTATATTACCTCATATATATATACCCCACAGTACAGACTACATATTATTGTCATGTATATTACCTCATATATATATATATATATATATACACCCCACAGTACAGACTACATATTATTGTCATGTATATTACCTCATATATGTATATACCCCACAGTACAGACTACATATTAGTGTCATGTATATTACCTCATATATATATATATACCCCACAGTACAGACTACATATTAGTGTCATGTATATTACCTCATATATATATATACCCCACAGTACAGACTACATATTAGTGTCATGTATATTACCTCATATATATATATACCTCACAGTACAGACTACATATTAGTGTCATGTATGTTACCTCATATATATATATACACCACAGTACAGACTACATATTAGTGTCATGTATATTACCTCATATATATACCCCACAGTACACACTACATATTAGTGTCATGTATATTACCTCATATATATATACCCCACAGTACAGACTACATATTAGTGTCATGTATATTACCTCATATATATACCCCACAGTACAGACTACATATTAGTGTCATGTATATTACCTCATATATATATATATATATATATATACCCCACAGTACAGACTACATATTAGTGTCATGTATATTACCTCATATATATACCCCACAGTACAGACTACATATTAGTGTCATGTATATTACCTCATATATATATATACCCCACAGTACACACTACATATTAGTGTCATGTATATTATCTCATATATATATATATACCCCACAGTACACACTACATATTAGTGTCATGTATATTACCTCATATATATATATACCCCACAGTACACACTACATATTAGTGTCATGTATATTACCTCATATATATATACCCCACAGTACACACTACATATTAGTGTCATGTATATTACCTCATATATATATACCCCACAGTACAGACTACATATTAGTGTCATGTATGTTACCTCATATATATATATACCCCACAGTACAGACTACATATTAGTGTCATGTATATTACCTCATATATATATATACCCAACAGTACAGACTACATATTAGTGTCATGTATATTACCTCATATATATATATACCCCACAGTACAGACTACATATTAGTGTCATGTATATTACCTCATATATATATATACCCCACAGTACAGACTACATATTAGTGTCATGTATATTACCTCATATATATATATACCCCACAGTACAGACTACATATTATTGTCATGTATATTACCTCATATATATATATATATATATATATATATACCCCACAGTACACACTACATATTAGTGTCATGTATATTACCTCATATATATATATATACCCCACAGTACACACTACATATTAGTGTCATGTATATTACCTCATATATATATACCCCACAGTACAGACTACATATTAGTGTCATGTATATTACCTCATATATATATATATATATATATACCCCACAGTACACACTACATATTAGTGTCATGTATATTACCTCATATATATATAATATATATACCCCACAGTACAGACTACATATTAGTGTCATGTATATTACCTCATATATATATATATATATACCCCACAGTACAGACTACATATTAGTGTCATGTATATTACCTCATATATATATACCCCACAGTACAGACTACATATTAGTGTCATGTATATTACCTCATATATATATACCCCACAGTACAGACTACATATTAGTGTCATGTATATTACCTCATATATATATATACCCCACAGTACACACTACATATTAGTGTCATGTATATTACCTCATATATATATATATATACCCCACAGTACAGACTACATATTATTGTCATGTATATTACCTCATATATATATATACCCCACAGTACAGACTACATATTAGTGTCATGTATATTACCTCATATATATATACCCCACAGTACACACTACATATTAGTGTCATGTATATTACCTCATATATATATATACCCCACAGTACAGACTACATATTAGTGTCATGTATATTACCTCATATATATATATATATACCCCACAGTACACGACTACATATTAGTGTCATGTATATTACCTCATATATATATATATATACCCCACAGTACAGACTACATATTAGTGTCATGTATATTACCTCATATATATATACCCCACAGTACAGACTACATATTAGTGTCATGTATATTACCTCATATATATATATATACCCCACAGTACAGACTACATATTAGTGTCATGTATATTACCTCATATATAATATATATATATATACCCCACAGTACAGACTACATATTAGTGTCATGTATATTACCTCATATATATATATACCCCACAGTACACACTACATATTAGTGTCATGTATATTACCTCATATATATATACCCCACAGTACAGACTACATATTAGTGTCATGTATATTACCTCATATATATATATACCCCACAGTACACGACTACATATTAGTGTCATGTATATTACCTCATATATATATATATATACCCCACAGTACAGACTACATATTAGTGTCATGTATATTACCTCATATATATACCCCACAGTACAGACTACATATTAGTGTCATGTATATTACCTCATATATATATATACCCCACAGTACAGACTACATATTAGTGTCATGTATATTACCTCATATATATATATATATATACCCCACAGTACACGACTACATATTAGTGTCATGTATATTACCTCATATATATATATACCCCACAGTACACGACTACATATTAGTGTCATGTATATTACCTCATATATATATACCCCACAGTACAGACTACATATTAGTGTCATGTATATTACCTCATATATATATATACCCCACAGTACAGACTACATATTAGTGTCATGTATATTACCTCATATATATATACCCCACAGTACAGACTACATATTAGTGTCATGTATATTACCTCATATATATATATACCCCACAGTACAGACTACATATTAGTGTCATGTATATTACCTCATATATATATATACCCCACAGTACAGACTACATATTAGTGTCATGTATGTTACCTCATATATATATATATATATATATATATATACCCCACAGTACAGACTACATATTAGTGTCATGTATATTACCTCATATATATATATATATACCCCACAGTACAGACTACATATTAGTGTCATGTATATTACCTCATATATATATATACCCCACAGTACAGACTACATATTAGTGTCATGTATGTTACCTCATATATATATATATATATATATATACCCCACAGTACAGACTACATATTAGTGTCATGTATATTACCTCATATATATATATATATATATACCCCACAGTACAGACTACATATTAGTGTCATGTATATTACCTCATATATATATATACCCCACAGTACAGACTACATATTAGTGTCATGTATGTTACCTCATATATATATATATATAGATATATATATATATATATATATATATACCCCACAGTACAGACTACATATTAGTGTCATGTATATTACCTCATATATATATACCCCACAGTACAGACTACATATTAGTGTCATGTATATTACCTCATATATATATACCCCACAGTACACACTACATATTAGTGTCATGTATATTACCTCATATATATATATACCCCACAGTACAGACTACATATTAGTGTCATGTATATTACCTCATATATATATATACCCCACAGTACAGACTACATATTAGTGTCATGTATATTACCTCATATATATATATACCCCACAGTACAGACTACATATTAGTGTCATGTATATTACCTCATATATATATACCCCACAGTACACACTACATATTAGTGTCATGTATATTACCTCATATATATATATACCCCACAGTACAGACTACATATTAGTGTCATGTATATTACCTCATATATATATACCCCACAGTACAGACTACATATTAGTGTCATGTATATTACCTCATATATATATATACCCCACAGTACAGACTACATATTAGTGTCATGTATATTACCTCATATATATATACCCCACAGTACAGACTACATATTAGTGTCATGTATATTACCTCATATATATATACCCCACAGTACAGACTACATATTAGTGTCATGTATATTACCTCATATATATATATATACCCCACAGTACAGACTACATATTGGTGTCATGTATATTACCTCATATATATATACCCCACAGTACAGACTACATATTATTGTCATGTATATTACCTCATATATATATATATATATACACCCCACAGTACAGACTACATATTATTGTCATGTATATTACCTCATATATATATATACCCCACAGTACAGACTACATATTAGTGTCATGTATATTACCTCATATATATATATATACCCCACAGTACAGACTACATATTAGTGTCATGTATATTACCTCATATATATATATACCCCACAGTACAGACTACATATTAGTGTCATGTATATTACCTCATATATATATATATATATATATATATACCCCACAGTACAGACTACATATTAGTGTCATGTATATTACCTCATATATATATATACCTCACAGTACAGACTACATATTAGTGTCATGTATGTTACCTCATATATATATATACCCCACAGTACACACTACATATTAGTGTCATGTATATTACCTCATATATATACCCCACAGTACACACTACATATTAGTGTCATGTATATTACCTCATATATATATACCCCACAGTACAGACTACATATTAGTGTCATGTATATTACCTCATATATATATATATACCCCACAGTACAGACTACATATTAGTGTCATGTATATTACCTCATATATATATATATATATATATATATATACCCCACAGTACAGACTACATATTAGTGTCATGTATATTACCTCATATATATACCCCACAGTACAGACTACATATTAGTGTCATGTATATTACCTCATATATATATATACCCCACAGTACACACTACATATTAGTGTCATGTATATTACCTCATATATATATACCCCACAGTACAGACTACATATTAGTGTCATGTATATTACCTCATATATATATATACCCCACAGTACAGACTACATATTAGTGTCATGTATATTACCTCATATATATATACCCCACAGTACAGACTACATATTAGTGTCATGTATATTACCTCATATATATATACCCCACAGTACAGACTACATATTAGTGTCATGTATATTACCTCATATATATATATATATACCCCACAGTACACACTACATATTAGTGTCATGTATATTACCTCATATATATATATACCCCACAGTACACACTACATATTAGTGTCATGTATATTACCTCATATATATATACCCCACAGTACACACTACATATTAGTGTCATGTATATTACCTCATATATATATACCCCACAGTACAGACTACATATTAGTGTCATGTATATTACCTCAATATATATATATACCCCACAGTACAGACTACATATTAGTGTCATGTATATTACCTCATATATATATATACCCCACAGTACAGACTACATATTAGTGTCATGTATATTACCTCATATATATATATACCCCACAGTACAGACTACATATTATTGTCATGTATATACCTCATATATATATATTATATACCCACAGTACACACTACATATTAGTGTCATATATACCTCATATATATATATATACCCCACAGTACACGACTACATATTAGTGTCATGTATATTACCTCATATATATATACCCCACAGTACAGACTACATATTAGTGTCATGTATATTACCTCATATATATATATACCCCACAGTACAGACTACATATTAGTGTCATGTATATTACCTCATATATATATATATATATACCCCACAGTACACACTACATATTAGTGTCATGTATATTACCTCATATATATATATATATATACCCCACAGTACAGACTACATATTAGTGTCATGTATATTACCTCATATATATATATATATATATATACCCCACAGTACAGACTACATATTAGTGTCATGTATATTACCTCATATATATATATATATACCCCACAGTACAGACTACATATTAGTGTCATGTATATTACCTCATATATATATATATATATACCCCACAGTACAGACTACATATTAGTGTCATGTATATTACCTCATATATATATATATATATATACCCCACAGTACACACTACATATTAGTGTCATGTATATTACCTCATATATATATATATACCCCACAGTACAGACTACATATTAGTGTCATGTATATTACCTCATATATATATATATATATATACCCCACAGTACAGACTACATATTAGTGTCATGTATATTACCTCATATATATATAATATATATATATATATATACCCCACAGTACACACTACATATTAGTGTCATGTATATTACCTCATATATATATATACCCCACAGTACAGACTACATATTAGTGTCATGTATATTACCTCATATATATATATATACCCCACAGTACACACTACATATTAGTGTCATGTATATTACCTCATATATATATATATATATATACCCCACAGTACAGACTACATATTATTGTCATGTATATTACCTCATATATATATATACCCCACAGTACAGACTACATATTAGTGTCATGTATATTACCTCATATATATATACCCCACAGTACACACTACATATTAGTGTCATGTATATTACCTCATATATATATATACCCCACAGTACAGACTACATATTAGTGTCATGTATATTACCTCATATATATATATATATACCCCACAGTACACACTACATATTAGTGTCATGTATATTACCTCATATATATATATATATACCC